>NC_030383.2:24034478-24334478 GCF_001625215.2 Daucus carota subsp. sativus
GACGTTGAAATGAACTTGTAGCTTCATTTCGGTTGTATGAATTATAATCAAAAACTTGACTCGTTTTAGGCACTTTTTTGATTCGTTTGAGCCGGAAAACAAACACTAGTAGCTTCCTTATTGAGACTACATGAAGTTGGAAACAACTTGTAGCTTCATTTCCAGGACCCGTTGAAGTAGAAAAAAACAAACTTGTAGCTTCATTTTCGGTTGTTTGAAATTGGAATCAACTTGTAGTTTCATGGTTTCCTTGGTTAACAGACTAACGCTTCCCTCAGGCCTTCCTGTGTTCCCCCCCCCCCCGTCCCCGTACTTCTCTCCCACCCACCAATCTAAACCCCCTCTGTAGCTTCCTTATTGACTAGATTGAAGTGTTAGACAACTTGTTAGTTTCATTGCAGACCCGTTTGAAGTTGAAAACAACTTGTAGCTTCATTTTCGGTTGTTTGAAATTGGAATTAATTTGTAGTTTCATTCTTGGACTCGTTTGAGCCCGGAAACAACTTGTAGCTTCATTATTGACTAGATTGAAGTTTGTGTTTCTTGTAGCTTCATTCCAGACTCGTTTGATGTTGAAAACAACATGTAGCTTCATTTTCGGTTGTTTGAAATTGGAATCAACTTGTAGTTCATTCTTGGCTCGTTTGAGCCCGGAAAAACTTAGATTGAAAGTTGGAGACAACTTGTAGCTTCATTCCATACCCGTTTGAAGTTGAAAACAACTTGTAGCTTCATTTTCGGTTGTTTGAAATTGGAATCAACTTGTAGTTTCATTCTTGGCTCGTTTGAGCCCGGAAACAACTTGTAGCTTCATTATTGACTACATTCAAGTTGGAAACAACTTGTAGCTTCATTCCAGAGTCGTTTGAAGTTGAAAACAACTTGTAGCTTCATTTTCGGTTGTTTGAAATTGGAATCAACTTGTAGTTTCATTCTTGGCTCGTTTGAGCCCGGAAACAACTTATAGCTTCATTATTGACTACATTGAAGTTGGAAACAACTTGTAGCTTCATTCCAAAGTTGTTTGAAGTTGAAAACAACTTGTAGCTTCATTTTCGGTTGTTTGAAATTGGTATCAACTTGTAGTTTCATTCTTGGCTCATTTGAGCCCGGAAACAACTTGTAACTTCATTATTGACTACATTGAAGTTGGAAACAACTTGTAGCTTCATTCGAGATCCGTTTGAAGTTGAAAACAACTTGTAGCTTCATTCCAGAATCGTTTGAAGTTGTAATGAACTTGTAGCTTCATTTTCGGTTGTATGAAATTGTAATCAACTTGTAGTTTTAGACTTGACTCGTTTGAGCCCGGAAACAACTTGTAGCGTCATTATTGACTACATTGAAGTTGGAAACAACTTGTAGCTTCATTCCAGACCCGTTGGAAGTCGAAAACAAGTTGTAGCTTCATTTTCGGTTGTTTGAAATTGGAATCAACTTGTAGTTTCATTCTTGGCTCGTTTGAGCCCGAAAGCAACTTGTAGCTTCATTATTGACTAGATTGAAGTTGTAAACAACTTGTAGTTTCATTCCAGACACGTTTGAAGTTGAAAACAACTTGTAGATTCATTTTCGGTTGTTTGAAATTGGAATTAATTTGTAGTTTCATTCTTGACTCGTTTGAGCCCGGAAACAACTTGTAGCTTCATTATTGACTAGATTGAAGTTGTGTTTCTTGTAGCTTCATTCCAGACTCGTTTGATGTTGAAAACAACATGTAGCTTCATTTTCGGTTGTTTCAAATTGGAATCAACTTGTAGTTTCATTCTTGGCTCGTTTGAGCCCGGAAATAACTTAGATTGAAGTTGGAAACAACTTGTAGCTTCATTCCATACCCGTTTGAAGTTGAAAACAACTTGTAGCTTCATTTTCGGTTGTTTGAAATTGGAATCAACTTGTAGTTTCATTCTTGGCTCGTTTGAGCCCGGAAACAACTTGTAGCTTCATTATTGACTACATTCAAATTGGAAACAACTTGTAGCTTCATTCCAGAGCCGTTTGAAGTTGAAAACAACTTGTAGCTTCATTTTCGGTTGTTTGAAATTGGAATCAACTTGTAGTTTCATTCTTGGCTCGTTTGAGCCCGGAAACAACTTATAGCTTCATTATTGACTACATTGAAGTTGGAAACAACTTGTAGCTTCATTCCAAAGCTGTTTGAAGTTGAAAACAACTTGTAGCTTCATTTTCGGTTGTTTGAAATTGGAATCAACTTGTAGTTTCATTCGTGGCTCATTTGAGCCCGGAAACAACTTGTAGCTTCATTATTGACTACATTGAAGTTGGAAACAACTTGTAGCTTCATTCCAGATCCGTTTGAAGTTGAAAACAACTTGTAGCTTCATTCCAGAATCGTTTGAAGTTGAAATGAACTTGTAGCTTCATTTTCGGTTGTATGAAATTGTAATCAACTTGTAGTTTTAGACTTGACTCGTTTGAGCCCGGAAACAACTAGTAGCTTCATTATTGACTACATTGAAGTTGGAAACAACTTGTAGCTTCATTCCAGACCCGTTTGAAGTTGAAAACAACTTGTAGCTTCATTTTCGGTTGTTTGAAATTGGAATCAACTTGTAGTTTCATTCTTGGCTCGTTTGAGCCCGGAAACAACTTGTAGCTTCATTATTGACTAGATTGAAGTTGTAAACAACTTGTAGTTTCATTCCAGACACGTTTGAAGTTGAAAACAACTTGTAGCTTCATTTTCGGTTGTTTGAAATTGGAATTAATTTGTAGTTTCATTCTTGACTCGTTTGAGCCCGAAAACAACTTGTAGCTTCATTATTGACTAGATTGAAGTTGTGTTTCTTGTAGCTTCATTCCAGACTCGTTTGATGTTGAAAACAACATGTAGCTTCATTTTCGGTTGTTTGAAATTGGAATCAACTTGTAGTTTCATTCTTGGCTCGTTTGAGCCCGGAAATAACTTAGATTGAAGTTGGAAACAACTTGTAGCTTCATTCCATACCCGTTTGAAGTTGAAAACAACTTGTAGCTTCATTTTCGGTTGTTTAAAATTGGAATCAACTTGTAGTTTCATTCTTGGCTCGTTTGAGCCCGGAAACAACTTGTAGCTTCATTATTGACTACATTGAAGTTGGAAACAACTTGTAGCTTCATTCCAGACCCGTTTGAAGTTGAAAACAACTTGTAGCTTCATTTTCGGTTGTTTGAAATTGGAATCAACTTGTAGTTTCATTCTTGGCTCGTTTGAGCCCGGAAACAACTTGTAGCTTCATTATTGACTAGATTGAAGTTGTAGACAACTTGTAGTTTCATTCCAGACACGTTTGAAGTTGAAAACAACTTGTAGCTTCATTTTCGGTTGTTTGAAATTGGAATTAATTTGTAGTTTCATTCTTGACTCGTTTGAGCCCGGAAACAACTTGTAGCTTCATTATTGACTAGATTGAAGTTGTGTTTCTTGTAGCTTCATTCCAGACTCGTTTGATGTTGAAAACAACATGTAGCTTCATTTTCGGTTGTTTGAAATTGGAATCAACTTGTAGTTTCATTCTTGGCTCGTTTGAGCCCGGAAATAACTTAGATTAAAGTTGGAGGCAACTTGTAGCTTCATTCCATACCCGTTTGAAGTTGAAAACAACTTGTAGCTTCATTTTCGGTTGTTTGAAATTGGAATCAACTTGTAGTTTCATTCTTGGCTCGTTTGAGCCCGGAAACAACTTGTAGCTTCATTATTGACTACATTCAAGTTGGAAACAACTTGTAGCTTCATTCCAGAGTCGTTTGAAGTTGAAAACAACTTGTAGCTTCATTTTCGGTTGTTTGAAATTGGAATCAACTTGTAGTTTCATTCTTGGCTCGTTTGAGCCCGGAAACAACTTATAGCTTCATTATTGACTACATTGAAGTTGGAAACAACTTGTAGCTTCATTCCAAAGTTGTTTGAAGTTGAAAACAACTTGTAGCTTCATTTTCGGTTGTTTGAAATTGGTATCAACTTGTAGTTTCATTCTTGGCTCATTTGAGCCCGGAAACAACTTGTAACTTCATTATTGACTACATTGAAGTTGGAAACAACTTGTAGCTTCATTCCAGATCCGTTTGAAGTTGAAAACAACTTGTAGCTTCATTCCAGAATCGTTTGAAGTTGTAATGAACTTGTAGCTTCATTTTCGGTTGTATGAAATTGTAATCAACTTGTAGTTTTAGACTTGACTCGTTTGAGCCCGGAAACAACTTGTAGCGTCATTATTGACTACATTGAAGTTGGAAACAACTTGTAGCTTCATTCCAGACCCGTTGGAAGTCGAAAACAAGTTGTAGCTTCATTTTCGGTTGTTTGAAATTGGAATCAACTTGTAGTTTCATTCTTGGCTCGTTTGAGCCCGAAAGCAACTTGTAGCTTCATTATTGACTAGATTGAAGTTGTAAACAACTTGTAGTTTCATTCCAGACACGTTTGAAGTTGAAAACAACTTGTAGATTCATTTTCGGTTGTTTGAAATTGGAATTAATTTGTAGTTTCATTCTTGACTCGTTTGAGCCCGGAAACAACTTGTAGCTTCATTATTGACTAGATTGAAGTTGTGTTTCTTGTAGCTTCATTCCAGACTCGTTTGATGTTGAAAACAACATGTAGCTTCATTTTCGGTTGTTTCAAATTGGAATCAACTTGTAGTTTCATTCTTGGCTCGTTTGAGCCCGGAAATAACTTAGATTGAAGTTGGAAACAACTTGTAGCTTCATTCCATACCCGTTTGAAGTTGAAAACAACTTGTAGCTTCATTTTCGGTTGTTTGAAATTGGAATCAACTTGTAGTTTCATTCTTGGCTCGTTTGAGCCCGGAAACAACTTGTAGCTTCATTATTGACTACATTCAAATTGGAAACAACTTGTAGCTTCATTCCAGAGCCGTTTGAAGTTGAAAACAACTTGTAGCTTCATTTTCGGTTGTTTGAAATTGGAATCAACTTGTAGTTTCATTCTTGGCTCGTTTGAGCCCGGAAACAACTTATAGCTTCATTATTGACTACATTGAAGTTGGAAACAACTTGTAGCTTCATTCCAAAGCTGTTTGAAGTTGAAAACAACTTGTAGCTTCATTTTCGGTTGTTTGAAATTGGAATCAACTTGTAGTTTCATTCGTGGCTCATTTGAGCCCGGAAACAACTTGTAGCTTCATTATTGACTACATTGAAGTTGGAAACAACTTGTAGCTTCATTCCAGATCCGTTTGAAGTTGAAAACAACTTGTAGCTTCATTCCAGAATCGTTTGAAGTTGAAATGAACTTGTAGCTTCATTTTCGGTTGTATGAAATTGTAATCAACTTGTAGTTTTAGACTTGACTCGTTTGAGCCCGGAAACAACTAGTAGCTTCATTATTGACTACATTGAAGTTGGAAACAACTTGTAGCTTCATTCCAGACCCGTTTGAAGTTGAAAACAACTTGTAGCTTCATTTTCGGTTGTTTGAAATTGGAATCAACTTGTAGTTTCATTCTTGGCTCGTTTGAGCCCGGAAACAACTTGTAGCTTCATTATTGACTAGATTGAAGTTGTAAACAACTTGTAGTTTCATTCCAGACACGTTTGAAGTTGAAAACAACTTGTAGCTTCATTTTCGGTTGTTTGAAATTGGAATTAATTTGTAGTTTCATTCTTGACTCGTTTGAGCCCGGAAACAACTTGTAGCTTCATTATTGACTAGATTGAAGTTGTGTTTCTTGTAGCTTCATTCCAGACTCGTTTGATGTTGAAAACAACATGTAGCTTCATTTTCGGTTGTTTGAAATTGGAATCAACTTGTAGTTTCATTCTTGGCTCGTTTGAGCCCGGAAATAACTTAGATTGAAGTTGGAAACAACTTGTAGCTTCATTCCATACCCGTTTGAAGTTGAAAACAACTTGTAGCTTCATTTTCGGTTGTTTAAAATTGGAATCAACTTGTAGTTTCATTCTTGGCTCGTTTGAGCCCGGAAACAACTTGTAGCTTCATTATTGACTACATTCAAGTTGGAAACAACTTGTAGCTTCATTCCTGAGCCGTTTGAAGTTGAAAACAACTTGTAGCTTCATTTTCGGTTGTTTGAAATTGGAATCAACTTGTAGTTTCATTCTTGGCTCGTTTGAGCCCGGAAAAAACTTGTAGCTTCATTATTGACTAGATTGAAGTTGTAAACAACTTGTAGTTTCATTCCAGACACGTTTGAAGTTGAAAACAACTTGTAGCTTCATTTTTGGTTGTTTGAAATTGGAATCAACTTGTAGTTTCATTCTTGGCTCGTTTGAGCCCGGAAACAACTTGTAGCTTCATTATTGACTAGATTGAAGTTGTAGACAACTTGTAGTTTCATTCCAGACACGTTTGAAGTTGAAAACAACTTGTAGCTTCATTTTCGGTTGTTTGAAATTGGAATTAATTTGTAGTTTCATTCTTGACTCGTTTGAGCCCGGAAACAACTTGTAGCTTCATTATTGACTAGATTGAAGTTGTGTTTCTTGTAGCTTCATTCCAGACTCGTTTGATGTTGAAAACAACATGTAGCTTCATTTTCGGTTGTTTGAAATTGGAATCAACTTGTAGTTTCATTCTTGGCTCGTTTGAGCCCGGAAATAACTTAGATTAAAGTTGGAGACAACTTGTAGCTTCATTCCATACCCGTTTGAAGTTGAAAACAACTTGTAGCTTCATTTTCGGTTGTTTGAAATTGGAATCAACTTGTAGTTTCATTCTTGGCTCGTTTGAGCCCGGAAACAACTTGTAGCTTCATTATTGACTACATTCAAGTTGGAAACAACTTGTAGCTTCATTCCAGAGTCGTTTGAAGTTGAAAACAACTTGTAGCTTCATTTTCGGTTGTTTGAAATTGGAATCAACTTGTAGTTTCATTCTTGGCTCGTTTGAGCCCGGAAACAACTTATAGCTTCATTATTGACTACATTGAAGTTGGAAACAACTTGTAGCTTCATTCCAAAGTTGTTTGAAGTTGAAAACAACTTGTAGCTTCATTTTCGGTTGTTTGAAATTGGTATCAACTTGTAGTTTCATTCTTGGCTCATTTGAGCCCGGAAACAACTTGTAGCTTCATTATTGACTACATTGAAGTTGGAAACAACTTGTAGCTTCATTCCAGATCCGTTTGAAGTTGAAAACAACTTGTAGCTTCATTCCAGAATCGTTTGAAGTTGTAATGAACTTGTAGCTTCATTTTCGGTTGTATGAAATTGTAATCAACTTGTAGTTTTAGACTTGACTCGTTTGAGCCCGGAAACAACTTGTAGCGTCATTATTGACTACATTGAAGTTGGAAACAACTTGTAGCTTCATTCCAGACCCGTTGGAAGTCGAAAACAACTTGTAGCTTCATTTTCGGTTGTTTGAAATTGGAATCAACTTGTAGTTTCATTCTTGGCTCGTTTGAGCCCGAAAGCAACTTGTAGCTTCATTATTGACTAGATTGAAGTTGTAAACAACTTGTAGTTTCATTCCAGACACGTTTGAAGTTGAAAACAACTTGTAGATTCATTTTCGGTTGTTTGAAATTGGAATTAATTTGTAGTTTCATTCTTGACTCGTTTGAGCCCGGAAACAACTTGTAGCTTCATTATTGACTAGATTGAAGTTGTGTTTCTTGTAGCTTCATTCCAGACTCGTTTGATGTTGAAAACAACATGTAGCTTCATTTTCGGTTGTTTCAAATTGGAATCAACTTGTAGTTTCATTCTTGGCTCGTTTGAGCCCGGAAATAACTTAGATTGAAGTTGGAAACAACTTGTAGCTTCATTCCATACCCGTTTGAAGTTGAAAACAACTTGTAGCTTCATTTTCGGTTGTTTAAAATTGGAATCAACTTGTAGTTTCATTCTTGGCTCGTTTGAGCCCGGAAACAACTTGTAGCTTCATTATTGACTACATTCAAGTTGGAAACAACTTGTAGCTTCATTCCTGAGCCGTTTGAAGTTGAAAACAACTTGTAGCTTCATTTTCGGTTGTTTGAAATTGGAATCAACTTGTAGTTTCATTCTTGGCTCGTTTGAGCCCGGAAAAAACTTGTAGCTTCATTATTGACTAGATTGAAGTTGTAAACAACTTGTAGTTTCATTCCAGACACGTTTGAAGTTGAAAACAACTTGTAGCTTCATTTTTGGTTGTTTGAAATTG
The DNA here is from genome assembly GCF_001625215.2 of Daucus carota subsp. sativus. Lineage (NCBI taxonomy): Eukaryota > Viridiplantae > Streptophyta > Magnoliopsida > Apiales > Apiaceae > Daucus > Daucus carota. Next base: position 24,042,607 of record NC_030383.2, read on the forward strand.
GAATCAACTTGTAGTTTCATTCTTGGCTCGTTTGAGCCCGGAAACAACTTGTAGCTTCATTATTGACTAGATTGAAGTTGTAGACAACTTGTAGTTTCATTCCAGACACGTTTGAAGTTGAAAACAACTTGTAGCTTCATTTTCGGTTGTTTGAAATTGGAATTAATTTGTAGTTTCATTCTTGACTCGTTTGAGCCCGGAAACAACTTGTAGCTTCATTATTGACTAGATTGAAGTTGTGTTTCTTGTAGCTTCATTCCAGACTCGTTTGATGTTGAAAACAACATGTAGCTTCATTTTCGGTTGTTTGAAATTGGAATCAACTTGTAGTTTCATTCTTGGCTCGTTTGAGCCCGGAAATAACTTAGATTAAAGTTGGAGACAACTTGTAGCTTCATTCCATACCCGTTTGAAGTTGAAAACAACTTGTAGCTTCATTTTCGGTTGTTTGAAATTGGAATCAACTTGTAGTTTCATTCTTGGCTCGTTTGAGCCCGGAAACAACTTGTAGCTTCATTATTGACTACATTCAAGTTGGAAACAACTTGTAGCTTCATTCCAGAGTCGTTTGAAGTTGAAAACAACTTGTAGCTTCATTTTCGGTTGTTTGAAATTGGAATCAACTTGTAGTTTCATTCTTGGCTCGTTTGAGCCCGGAAACAACTTATAGCTTCATTATTGACTACATTGAAGTTGGAAACAACTTGTAGCTTCATTCCAAAGTTGTTTGAAGTTGAAAACAACTTGTAGCTTCATTTTCGGTTGTTTGAAATTGGTATCAACTTGTAGTTTCATTCTTGGCTCATTTGAGCCCGGAAACAACTTGTAGCTTCATTATTGACTACATTGAAGTTGGAAACAACTTGTAGCTTCATTCCAGATCCGTTTGAAGTTGAAAACAACTTGTAGCTTCATTCCAGAATCGTTTGAAGTTGTAATGAACTTGTAGCTTCATTTTCGGTTGTATGAAATTGTAATCAACTTGTAGTTTTAGACTTGACTCGTTTGAGCCCGGAAACAACTTGTAGCGTCATTATTGACTACATTGAAGTTGGAAACAACTTGTAGCTTCATTCCAGACCCGTTGGAAGTCGAAAACAACTTGTAGCTTCATTTTCGGTTGTTTGAAATTGGAATCAACTTGTAGTTTCATTCTTGGCTCGTTTGAGCCCGAAAGCAACTTGTAGCTTCATTATTGACTAGATTGAAGTTGTAAACAACTTGTAGTTTCATTCCAGACACGTTTGAAGTTGAAAACAACTTGTAGATTCATTTTCGGTTGTTTGAAATTGGAATTAATTTGTAGTTTCATTCTTGACTCGTTTGAGCCCGGAAACAACTTGTAGCTTCATTATTGACTAGATTGAAGTTGTGTTTCTTGTAGCTTCATTCCAGACTCGTTTGATGTTGAAAACAACATGTAGCTTCATTTTCGGTTGTTTCAAATTGGAATCAACTTGTAGTTTCATTCTTGGCTCGTTTGAGCCCGGAAATAACTTAGATTGAAGTTGGAAACAACTTGTAGCTTCATTCCATACCCGTTTGAAGTTGAAAACAACTTGTAGCTTCATTTTCGGTTGTTTGAAATTGGAATCAACTTGTAGTTTCATTCTTGGCTCGTTTGAGCCCGGAAACAACTTGTAGCTTCATTATTGACTACATTCAAATTGGAAACAACTTGTAGCTTCATTCCAGAGCCGTTTGAAGTTGAAAACAACTTGTAGCTTCATTTTCGGTTGTTTGAAATTGGAATCAACTTGTAGTTTCATTCTTGGCTCGTTTGAGCCCGGAAACAACTTATAGCTTCATTATTGACTACATTGAAGTTGGAAACAACTTGTAGCTTCATTCCAAAGCTGTTTGAAGTTGAAAACAACTTGTAGCTTCATTTTCGGTTGTTTGAAATTGGAATCAACTTGTAGTTTCATTCGTGGCTCATTTGAGCCCGGAAACAACTTGTAGCTTCATTATTGACTACATTGAAGTTGGAAACAACTTGTAGCTTCATTCCAGATCCGTTTGAAGTTGAAAACAACTTGTAGCTTCATTCCAGAATCGTTTGAAGTTGAAATGAACTTGTAGCTTCATTTTCGGTTGTATGAAATTGTAATCAACTTGTAGTTTTAGACTTGACTCGTTTGAGCCCGGAAACAACTAGTAGCTTCATTATTGACTACATTGAAGTTGGAAACAACTTGTAGCTTCATTCCAGACCCGTTTGAAGTTGAAAACAACTTGTAGCTTCATTTTCGGTTGTTTGAAATTGGAATCAACTTGTAGTTTCATTCTTGGCTCGTTTGAGCCCGGAAACAACTTGTAGCTTCATTATTGACTAGATTGAAGTTGTAAACAACTTGTAGTTTCATTCCAGACACGTTTGAAGTTGAAAACAACTTGTAGCTTCATTTTCGGTTGTTTGAAATTGGAATTAATTTGTAGTTTCATTCTTGACTCGTTTGAGCCCGGAAACAACTTGTAGCTTCATTATTGACTAGATTGAAGTTGTGTTTCTTGTAGCTTCATTCCAGACTCGTTTGATGTTGAAAACAACATGTAGCTTCATTTTCGGTTGTTTGAAATTGGAATCAACTTGTAGTTTCATTCTTGGCTCGTTTGAGCCCGAAAGCAACTTGTAGCTTCATTATTGACTAGATTGAAGTTGTAAACAACTTGTAGTTTCATTCCAGACACGTTTGAAGTTGAAAACAACTTGTAGATTCATTTTCGGTTGTTTGAAATTGGAATTAATTTGTAGTTTCATTCTTGACTCGTTTGAGCCCGGAAACAACTTGTAGCTTCATTATTGACTAGATTGAAGTTGTGTTTCTTGTAGCTTCATTCCAGACTCGTTTGATGTTGAAAACAACATGTAGCTTCATTTTCGGTTGTTTCAAATTGGAATCAACTTGTAGTTTCATTCTTGGCTCGTTTGAGCCCGGAAACAACTTGTAGCTTCATTATTGACTAGATTGAAGTTGTAAACAACTTGTAGTTTCATTCCAGACACGTTTGAAGTTGAAAACAACTTGTAGCTTCATTTTCGGTTGTTTGAAATTGGAATTAATTTGTAGTTTCATTCTTGACTCGTTTGAGCCCGGAAACAACTTGTAGCTTCATTATTGACTAGATTGAAGTTGTGTTTCTTGTAGCTTCATTCCAGACTCGTTTGATGTTGAAAACAACATGTAGCTTCATTTTCGGTTGTTTGAAATTGGAATCAACTTGTAGTTTCATTCTTGGCTCGTTTGAGCCCGGAAATAACTTAGATTGAAGTTGGAAACAACTTGTAGCTTCATTCCATACCCGTTTGAAGTTGAAAACAACTTGTAGCTTCATTTTCGGTTGTTTAAAATTGGAATCAACTTGTAGTTTCATTCTTGGCTCGTTTGAGCCCGGAAACAACTTGTAGCTTCATTATTGACTACATTCAAGTTGGAAACAACTTGTAGCTTCATTCCTGAGCCGTTTGAAGTTGAAAACAACTTGTAGCTTCATTTTCGGTTGTTTGAAATTGGAATCAACTTGTAGTTTCATTCTTGGCTCGTTTGAGCCCGGAAACAACTTGTAGCTTCATTATTGACTAGATTGAAGTTGTAAACAACTTGTAGTTTCATTCCAGACACGTTTGAAGTTGAAAACAACTTGTAGATTCATTTTCGGTTGTTTGAAATTGGAATTAATTTGTAGTTTCATTCTTGACTCGTTTGAGCCCGGAAACAACTTGTAGCTTCATTATTGACTAGATTGAAGTTGTGTTTCTTGTAGCTTCATTCCAGACTCGTTTGATGTTGAAAACAACATGTAGCTTCATTTTCGGTTGTTTCAAATTGGAATCAACTTGTAGTTTCATTCTTGGCTCGTTTGAGCCCGGAAATAACTTAGATTGAAGTTGGAAACAACTTGTAGCTTCATTCCATACCCGTTTGAAGTTGAAAACAACTTGTAGCTTCATTTTCGGTTGTTTGAAATTGGAATCAACTTGTAGTTTCATTCTTGGCTCGTTTGAGCCCGGAAACAACTTGTAGCTTCATTATTGACTACATTCAAATTGGAAACAACTTGTAGCTTCATTCCAGAGCCGTTTGAAGTTGAAAACAACTTGTAGCTTCATTTTCGGTTGTTTGAAATTGGAATCAACTTGTAGTTTCATTCTTGGCTCGTTTGAGCCCGGAAACAACTTATAGCTTCATTATTGACTACATTGAAGTTGGAAACAACTTGTAGCTTCATTCCAAAGCTGTTTGAAGTTGAAAACAACTTGTAGCTTCATTTTCGGTTGTTTGAAATTGGAATCAACTTGTAGTTTCATTCGTGGCTCATTTTAGCCCGGAAACAACTTGTAGCTTCATTATTGACTACATTGAAGTTGGAAACAACTTGTAGCTTCATTCCAGATCCGTTTGAAGTTGAAAACAACTTGTTGCTTCATTCCAGAATCGTTTGAAGTTGAAATGAACTTGTAGCTTCATTTTCGGTTGTATGAAATTGTAATCAACTTGTAGTTTTAGACTTGACTCGTTTGAGCCCGGAAACAACTAGTAGCTTCATTATGGACTACATTGAAGTTGGAAACAACTTGTAGCTTCATTCCAGACCCGTTTGAAGTTGAAAACAACTTGTAGCTTCATTTTCGGTTGTTTGAAATTGGAATCAACTTGTAGTTTCATTCTTGGCTCGTTTGAGCCCGGAAACAACTTGTAGCTTCATTATTGACTAGATTGAAGTTGTAAACAACTTGTAGTTTCATTCCAGACACGTTTGAAGTTGAAAACAACTTGTAGCTTCATTTTCGGTTGTTTGAAATTGGAATTAATTTGTAGTTTCATTCTTGACTCGTTTGAGCCCGGAAACAACTTGTAGCTTCATTATTGACTAGATTGAAGTTGTGTTTCTTGTAGCTTCATTCCAGACTCGTTTGATGTTGAAAACAACATGTAGCTTCATTTTCGGTTGTTTGAAATTGGAATCAACTTGTAGTTTCATTCTTGGCTCGTTTGAGCCCGGAAATAACTTAGATTGAAGTTGGAAACAACTTGTAGCTTCATTCCATACCCGTTTGAAGTTGAAAACAACTTGTAGCTTCATTTTCGGTTGTTTAAAATTGGAATCAACTTGTAGTTTCATTCTTGGCTCGTTTGAGCCCGGAAACAACTTGTAGCTTCATTATTTACTACATTCAAGTTGGAAACAACTTGTAGCTTCATTCCTGAGCCGTTTGAAGTTGAAAACAACTTGTAGCTTCATTTTCGGTTGTTTGAAATTGGAATCAACTTGTAGTTTCATTCTTGGCTCGTTTGAGCCCGGAAACAACTTGTAGCTTCATTATTGACTAGATTGAAGTTGTAAACAACTTGTAGTTTCATTCCAGACACGTTTGAAGTTGAAAACAACTTGTAGATTCATTTTCGGTTGTTTGAAATTGGAATTAATTTGTAGTTTCATTCTTGACTCGTTTGAGCCCGGAAACAACTTGTAGCTTCATTATTGACTAGATTGAAGTTGTGTTTCTTGTAGCTTCATTCCAGACTCGTTTGATGTTGAAAACAACATGTAGCTTCATTTTCGGTTGTTTCAAATTGGAATCAACTTGTAGTTTCATTCTTGGCTCGTTTGAGCCCGGAAATAACTTAGATTGAAGTTGGAAACAACTTGTAGCTTCATTCCATACCCGTTTGAAGTTGAAAACAACTTGTAGCTTCATTTTCGGTTGTTTGAAATTGGAATCAACTTGTAGTTTCATTCTTGGCTCGTTTGAGCCCGGAAACAACTTGTAGCTTCATTATTGACTACATTCAAATTGGAAACAACTTGTAGCTTCATTCCAGAGCCGTTTGAAGTTGAAAACAACTTGTAGCTTCATTTTCGGTTGTTTGAAATTGGAATCAACTTGTAGTTTCATTCTTGGCTCGTTTGAGCCCGGAAACAACTTATAGCTTCATTATTGACTACATTGAAGTTGGAAACAACTTGTAGCTTCATTCCAAAGCTGTTTGAAGTTGAAAACAACTTGTAGCTTCATTTTCGGTTGTTTGAAATTGGAATCAACTTGTAGTTTCATTCGTGGCTCATTTTAGCCCGGAAACAACTTGTAGCTTCATTATTGACTACATTGAAGTTGGAAACAACTTGTAGCTTCATTCCAGATCCGTTTGAAGTTGAAAACAACTTGTTGCTTCATTCCAGAATCGTTTGAAGTTGAAATGAACTTGTAGCTTCATTTTCGGTTGTATGAAATTGTAATCAACTTGTAGTTTTAGACTTGACTCGTTTGAGCCCGGAAACAACTAGTAGCTTCATTATGGACTACATTGAAGTTGGAAACAACTTGTAGCTTCATTCCAGACCCGTTTGAAGTTGAAAACAACTTGTAGCTTCATTTTCGGTTGTTTGAAATTGGAATCAACTTGTAGTTTCATTCTTGGCTCGTTTGAGCCCGGAAACAACTTGTAGCTTCATTATTGACTAGATTGAAGTTGTAAACAACTTGTAGTTTCATTCCAGACACGTTTGAAGTTGAAAACAACTTGTAGCTTCATTTTCGGTTGTTTGAAATTGGAATTAATTTGTAGTTTCATTCTTGACTCGTTTGAGCCCGGAAACAACTTGTAGCTTCATTATTGACTAGATTGAAGTTGTGTTTCTTGTAGCTTCATTCCAGACTCGTTTGATGTTGAAAACAACATGTAGCTTCATTTTCGGTTGTTTGAAATTGGAATCAACTTGTAGTTTCATTCTTGGCTCGTTTGAGCCCGGAAATAACTTAGATTGAAGTTGGAAACAACTTGTAGCTTCATTCCATACCCGTTTGAAGTTGAAAACAACTTGTAGCTTCATTTTCGGTTGTTTAAAATTGGAATCAACTTGTAGTTTCATTCTTGGCTCGTTTGAGCCCGGAAACAACTTGTAGCTTCATTATTGACTACATTCAAGTTGGAAACAACTTGTAGCTTCATTCCAGAGCCGTTTGAAGTTGAAAACAACTTGTAACTTCATTTTCGGTTGTTTGAAATTGGAATCAACTTGTAGTTTCATTCTTGGCTCGTTTGAGCCCGGAAACAACTTGTAGCTTCATTATTGACTACATTGAAGTTGGAAACAACTTGTAGCTTCATTCCAAAGCTGTTTGAAGTTGAAAACAACTTGTAGCTTCATTTTCGGTTGTTTGAAATTGGAATCAACTTGTAGTTTCATTCGTGGCTCATTTGAGCCCGGAAACAACTTGTAGCTTCATTATTGACTACATTGAAGTTGGAAACAACTTGTAGCTTCATTCCAGATCCGTTTGAAGTTGAAAACAACTTGTAGCTTCATTCCAGAATCGTTTGAAGTTGAAATGAACTTGTAGCTTCATTTTCGGTTGTATGAAATTGTAATCAACTTGTAGTTTTAGACTTGACTCGTTTGAGCCCGGAAACAACTAGTAGCTTCATTATTGACTACATTGAAGTTGGAAACAACTTGTAGCTTCATTCCAGACCCATTTGAAGTTGAAAACAACTTGTAGCTTCATTTTCGGTTGTTTGAAATTGGAATCAACTTGTAGTTTCATTCCTGGCTCGTTTGAGCCCGGAAACAACTTGTAGCTTTATTATTGACTAGATTGAAGTTGTAAACAACTTGTAGTTTCATTCTAGACACGTTTGAAGTTGAAAACAACTTATAGCTTCATTTTCGGTTGTTTGAAATTGGAATTAATTTGTAGTTTCATTCTTGACTCGTTTGAGCCCGGAAACAACTTGTAGCTTCATTATTGACTAGATTGAAGTTGTGTTTCTTGTAGCTTCATTCCAGACTCGTTTGATGTTGAAAACAACATGTAGCTTCATTTTCGGTTGTTTGAAATTGGAATCAACTTGTAGTTTCATTCTTGGCTCGTTTGAGCCCGGAAATAAGTTAGATTGAAGTTGGAAACAACTTGTAGCTTCATTCCATACCCGTTTGAAGTTGAAAACAACTTGTAGCTTCATTTTCGGTTGTTTAACATTGGAATCAACTTGTAGTTTCATTCTTGGCTCGTTTGAGCCCGGAAACAACTTGTAGCTTCATTATTGACTACATTCAAGTTGGAAACAACTTGTAGCTTCATTCCAGAGCCGTTTGAAGTTGAAAACAACTTGTAGCTTCATTTTCGGTTGTTTGAAATTGGAATCAACTTGTAGTTTCATTCTTGGCTCGTTTGAGCCCGGAAACAACTTGTAGCTTCATTATTGACTAGATTGAAGTTGTAAACAACTTGTAGTTTCATTCCAGACACGTTTGAAGTTGAAAACAACATGTAGCTTCATTTTCGGTTGTTTGAAATTGGAATTAATTTGTAGTTTCATTCTTGACTCGTTTGAGCCCGGAAACAACTTGTAGCTTCATTATTGACTAGATTGAAGTTGTGTTTCTTGTAGCTTCATTCCAGACTCGTTTGATGTTGAAAACAACATGTAGCTTCATTTTCGGTTGTTTCAAATTGGAATCAACTTGTAGTTTCATTCTTGGCTCGTTTGAGCCCGGAAATAACTTAGATTGAAGTTGGAAACAACTTGTAGCTTCATTCCATACCCGTTTGAAGTTGAAAACAACTTGTAGCTTCATTTTCGGTTGTTTGAAATTGGAATCAACTTTTAGTTTCATTCTTGGCTCGTTTGAGCCCGGAAACAACTTGTAGCTTCATTATTGACTAGATTGAAGTTGTAAACAACTTGTAGTTTCATTCCAGACACGTTTGAAGTTGAAAACAACTTGTAGCTTCATTTTCGGTTGTTTGAAATTGGAATTAATTTGTAGTTTCATTCTTGACTCATTTGAGCCCGGAAACAACTTGTAGCTTCATTATTGACTAGATTGAAGTTGTGTTTCTTGTAGCTTCATTCCAGACTCGTTTGATGTTGAAAACAACATGTAGCTTCATTTTCGGTTGTTTGAAATTGGAATCAACTTGTAGTTTCATTCTTGGCTCGTTTGAGCCCGGAAATAACTTAGATTGAAGTTGGAAACAACTTGTAGCTTCATTCCATACCCGTTTGAAGTTGAAAACAACTTGTAGCTTCATTTTCGGTTGTTTGAAATTGGAATCAACTTGTAGTTTCATTCTTGGCTCGTTTGAGCCCGGAAACAACTTGTAGCTTCATTATTGACTACATTCAAGTTGGAAACAACTTGTAGCTTCATTCCAGGGCCGTTTGAAGTTGAAAACAACTTGTAGCTTCATTTTCGGTTGTTTGAAATTGGAACCAACTTGTAGTTTCATTCTTGGCTCGTTTGAGCCCGGAAACAACTTATAGCTTCATTATTGACTACATTGAAGTTGGAAACAACTTGTAGCTTCATTCCAAAGCTGTTTGAAGTTGAAAACAACTTGTAGCTTCATTTTCGGTTGTTTGAAATTGGAATCAACTTGTAGTTTCATTCGTGGCTCATTTGAGCCCGGAAACAACTTGTAGCTTCATTATTGACTACATTGAAGTTGGAAACAACTTGTAGCTTCATTCCAGATCCGTTTGAAGTTGAAAACAACTTGTAGCTTCATTCCAGAATCGTTTGAAGTTGAAATGAACTTGTAGCTTCATTTTCGGTTGTATGAAATTGTAATCAACTTGTAGTTTTAGACTTGACTCGTTTGAGCCCGGAAACAACTAGTAGCTTCATTATTGACTACATTGAAGTTGGAAACAACTTGTATCTTCATTCCAGACCCGTTTGAAGTTGAAAACAACTTGTAGCTTCATTTTCGGTTGTTTGAAATTGGAATCAACTTGTAGTTTCATTCTTGGCTCGTTTGAGCCCGGAAACAACTTGTAGCTTCATTATTGACTAGATTGAAGTTGTAAACAACTTGTAGTTTCATTCCAGACACGTTTGAAGTTGAAAACAACTTGTAGCTTCCTTTTCGGTTGTTTGAAATTGGAATTAATTTGTAGTTTCATTCTTGACTCGTTTGAGCCCGGAAACAACTTGTAGCTTCATTATTGACCAGATTGAAGTTGTGTTTCTTGTAGCTTCATTCCAGACTCGTTTGATGTTGAAAACAACATGTAGCTTCATTTTCGGTTGTTTGAAATTGGAATCAACTTGTAGTTTCATTCTTGGCTCGTTTGAGCCCGGAAACAACTTGTAGCTTCATTATTGACTAGATTGAAGTTGTAAACAACTTGTAGTTTCATTCCAGACACGTTTGAAGTTGAAAACAACATGTAGCTTCATTTTCGGTTGTTTGAAATTGGAATTAATTTGTAGTTTCATTCTTGACTCGTTTGAGCCCGGAAACAACTTGTAGCTTCATTATTGACTAGATTGAAGTTGTGTTTCTTGTAGCTTCATTCCAGACTCGTTTGATGTTGAAAACAACATGTAGCTTCATTTTCGGTTGTTTCAAATTGGAATCAACTTGTAGTTTCATTCTTGGCTCGTTTGAGCCCGGAAATAACTTAGATTGAAGTTGGAAACAACTTGTAGCTTCATTCCATACCCGTTTGAAGTTGAAAACAACTTGTAGCTTCATTTTCGGTTGTTTGAAATTGGAATCAACTTTTAGTTTCATTCTTGGCTCGTTTGAGCCCGGAAACAACTTGTAGCTTCATTATTGACTAGATTGAAGTTGTAAACAACTTGTAGTTTCATTCCAGACACGTTTGAAGTTGAAAACAACTTGTAGCTTCATTTTCGGTTGTTTGAAATTGGAATTAATTTGTAGTTTCATTCTTGACTCATTTGAGCCCGGAAACAACTTGTAGCTTCATTATTGACTAGATTGAAGTTGTGTTTCTTGTAGCTTCATTCCAGACTCGTTTGATGTTGAAAACAACATGTAGCTTCATTTTCGGTTGTTTGAAATTGGAATCAACTTGTAGTTTCATTCTTGGCTCGTTTGAGCCCGGAAATAACTTAGATTGAAGTTGGAAACAACTTGTAGCTTCATTCCATACCCGTTTGAAGTTGAAAACAACTTGTAGCTTCATTTTCGGTTGTTTGAAATTGGAATCAACTTGTAGTTTCATTCTTGGCTCGTTTGAGCCCGGAAACAACTTGTAGCTTCATTATTGACTACATTCAAGTTGGAAACAACTTGTAGCTTCATTCCAGGGCCGTTTGAAGTTGAAAACAACTTGTAGCTTCATTTTCGGTTGTTTGAAATTGGAACCAACTTGTAGTTTCATTCTTGGCTCGTTTGAGCCCGGAAACAACTTATAGCTTCATTATTGACTACATTGAAGTTGGAAACAACTTGTAGCTTCATTCCAAAGCTGTTTGAAGTTGAAAACAACTTGTAGCTTCATTTTCGGTTGTTTGAAATTGGAATCAACTTGTAGTTTCATTCGTGGCTCATTTGAGCCCGGAAACAACTTGTAGCTTCATTATTGACTACATTGAAGTTGGAAACAACTTGTAGCTTCATTCCAGATCCGTTTGAAGTTGAAAACAACTTGTAGCTTCATTCCAGAATCGTTTGAAGTTGAAATGAACTTGTAGCTTCATTTTCGGTTGTATGAAATTGTAATCAACTTGTAGTTTTAGACTTGACTCGTTTGAGCCCGGAAACAACTAGTAGCTTCATTATTGACTACATTGAAGTTGGAAACAACTTGTATCTTCATTCCAGACCCGTTTGAAGTTGAAAACAACTTGTAGCTTCATTTTCGGTTGTTTGAAATTGGAATCAACTTGTAGTTTCATTCTTGGCTCGTTTGAGCCCGGAAACAACTTGTAGCTTCATTATTGACTAGATTGAAGTTGTAAACAACTTGTAGTTTCATTCCAGACACGTTTGAAGTTGAAAACAACTTGTAGCTTCCTTTTCGGTTGTTTGAAATTGGAATTAATTTGTAGTTTCATTCTTGACTCGTTTGAGCCCGGAAACAACTTGTAGCTTCATTATTGACCAGATTGAAGTTGTGTTTCTTGTAGCTTCATTCCAGACTCGTTTGATGTTGAAAACAACATGTAGCTTCATTTTCGGTTGTTTGAAATTGGAATCAACTTGTAGTTTCATTCTTGGCTCGTTTGAGCCCGGAAATAACTTAGATTGATGTTGGAAACAACTTGTAGCTTCATTCCATACCCGTTTGAAGTTGAAAACAACTTGTAGCTTCATTTTCGGTTGTTTAAAATTGGAATCAACTTGTAGTTTTATTCTTGGCTCGTTTGAGCCCGGAAACAACTTGTAGCTTCATTATTGACTACATTCAAGTTGGAAACAACTTGTAGCTTCATTCCAGAGCCGTTTGAAGTTGAAAACAACTTGGAGCTTCATTTTCGGTTGTTTGAAATTGGAATCAACTTGTAGTTTCATTCTTGGCTCGTTTGAGCCCGGAAACAACTTGTAGCTTCATTATTGACTAGATTGAAGTTGTAAACAACTTGTAGTTTCATTCCAGACACGTTTGAAGTTGAAAACAACTTGTAGCTTCATTTTCGGTTGTTTGAAATTGGAATTAATTTGTAGTTTCATTCTTGACTCGTTTGAGCCCGGAAACAACTTGTAGCTTCATTATTGACTAGATTGAAGTTGTGTTTCTTGTAGCTTCATTCCAGACTCGTTTGATGTTGAAAACAACATGTAGCTTCATTTTCGGTTGTTTGAAATTGGAATCAACTTGTAGTTTCATTCTTGGCTCGTTTGAGCCCGGAAATAACTTAGATTGAAGTTGCAAACAACTTGTAGCTTCATTCCATACCCGTTTGAAGTTGAAAACAACTTGTAGCTTCATTTTCGGTTGTTTGAAATTGGAATCAACTTGTAGTTTCATTCTTGGCTCGTTTGAGCCCGGAAACAACTTGTAGCTTCATTATTGACTACATTCAAGTTGGAAACAACTTGTAGCTTCATTCCAGAGCCGTTTGAAGTTGAAAACAACTTGTAGCTTCATTTTCGGTTGTTTGAATTTGGAATCAACTTGTAGTTTCATTCTTGGCTCGTTTGAGCCCGGAAACAACTTATAGCTTCATTATTGACTACATTGAAGTTGGAAACAACTTGTAGCTTCATTATTGACTACATTGAAGTTGGAAACAACTTGTAGCTTCATTCCAGATCCGTTTGAAGTTGAAAACAACTTGTAGCTTCATTCCAGAATCGTTTGAAGTTGAAATGAACTTGTAGCTTCATTTTCGGTTGTATGAAATTGTAATCAACTTGTAGTTTTAGACTTGACTCGTTTGAGCCCGGAAACAACTTGTAGCTTCATTATTGACTACATTGAAGTTGGAAACAACTTGTAGCTTCATTCCAGAGCCGTTTGAAGTTGAAAACAACTTGTAGCTTCATTTTCGGTTGTTTGAAATTGGAATCAACTTGTAGTTTCATTCTTGGCTCGTTTGAGCCCGGAAACAACTTGTAGCTTCATTATTGACTAGATTGAAGTTGTAAACAACTTGTAGTTTCATTCCAGACACGTTTGAAGTTGAAAACAACTTGTAGCTTCATTTTCGGTTGTTTGAAATTGGAATTAATTTGTAGTTTCATTCTTGACTCGTTTGAGCCCGGAAACAACTTGTAGCTTCATTATTGACTAGATTGAAGTTGTGTTTCTTGTAGCTTCATTCCAGACTCGTTTGATGTTGAAAACAACATGTAGCTTCATTTTCGGTTGTTTGAAATTGGAATCAACTTGTAGTTTCATTCTTGGCTCGTTTGAGCCCGGAAATAACTTAGATTGAAGTTGGAAACAACTTGTAGCTTCATTCCATACCCGTTTGAAGTTGAAAACAACTTGTAGCTTCATTTTCGGTTGTTTAAAATTGGAATCAACTTGTAGTTTCATTCTTGGCTCGTTTGAGCCCGGAAACAACTTGTAGCTTCATTATTGACTACATTCAAGTTGGAAACAACTTGTAGCTTCATTCCAGAGCCGTTTGAAGTTGAAAACAACTTGCAGCTTCATTTTCGGTTGTTTGAAATTGGAATCAACTTGTAGTTTCATTCTTGGCTCGTTTGAGCCCAGAAACAACTTGTAGCTTCATTATTGACTAGATTGAAGTTGTAAACAACTTGTAGTTTCATTCCAGACACGTTTGAAGTTGAAAACAACTTGTAGCTTCATTTTCGGTTGTTTGAAATTGGAATTAATTTGTAGTTTCATTCTTGACTCGTTTGAGCCCGGAAACAACTTGTAGCTTCATTATTGACTAGATTGAAGTTGTGTTTCTTGTAGCTTCATTCCAGACTCGTTTGATGTTGAAAACAACATGTAGCTTCATTTTCGGTTGTTTGAAATTGGAATCAACTTGTAGTTTCATTCTTGGCTCGTTTGAGCCCGGAAATAACTTAGATTGAAGTTGCAAACAACTTGTAGCTTCATTCCATACCCGTTTGAAGTTGAAAACAACTTGTAGCTTCATTTTCGGTTGTTTGAAATTGGAATCAACTTGTAGTTTCATTCTTGGCTCGTTTGAGCCCGGAAACAACTTGTAGCTTCATTATTGACTACATTCAAGTTGGAAACAACTTGTAGCTTCATTCCAGAGCCGTTTGAAGTTGAAAACAACTTGTAGCTTCATTTTCGGTTGTTTGAATTTGGAATCAACTTGTAGTTTCATTCTTGGCTCGTTTGAGCCCGGAAACAACTTATAGCTTCATTATTGACTACATTGAAGTTGGAAACAACTTGTAGCTTCATTATTGACTACATTGAAGTTGGAAACAACTTGTAGCTTCATTCCAGATCCGTTTGAAGTTGAAAACAACTTGTAGCTTCATTCCAGAATCGTTTGAAGTTGAAATGAACTTGTAGCTTCATTTTCGGTTGTTTGAAATTGGAATCAACTTGTAGTTTCATTCTTGACTCGTTTGAGCCCGGAAACAACTTGTAGCTTCATTATTGACTACATTCAAGTTGGAAACAACTTGTAGCTTCATTCCAGAGCCGTTTGAAGTTCAAAACAACTTGTAGCTTCATTTTCGGTTGTTTGAAATTGGAATCAACTTGTAGTTTCATTCTTGGCTCGTTTGAGCCCGGAAACAACTTGTAGCTTCATTATTGACTAGATTGAAGTTGTAAACAACTTGTAGTTTCATTCCAGACACGTTTGAAGTTGAAAACAACTTGTAGCTTCATTTTCGGTTGTTTGAAATTGGAATTAATTTGTAGTTTCATTCTTGACTCGTTTGAGCCCGGAAACAACTTGTAGCTTCATTATTGACTAGATTGAAGTTGTGTTTCTTGTAGCTTCATTCCAGACTCGTTTGATGTTGAAAACAACATGTAGCTTCATTTTCGGTTGTTTGAAATTGGAATCAACTTGTAGTTTCATTCTTGGCTCGTTTGAGCCCGGAAATAACTTAGATTGAAGTTGGAAACAACTTGTAGCTTCATTCCATACCCGTTTGAAGTTGAAAACAACTTGTAGCTTCATTTTCGGTTGTTTAAAATTGGAATCAACTTGTAGTTTCATTCTTGGCTCGTTTGAGCCCGGAAACAACTTGTAGCTTCATTATTGACTACATTCAAGTTGGAAACAACTTGTAGCTTCATTCCAGAGCCGTTTGAAGTTGAAAACAACTTGCAGCTTCATTTTCGGTTGTTTGAAATTGGAATCAACTTGTAGTTTCATTCTTGGCTCGTTTGAGCCCAGAAACAACTTGTAGCTTCATTATTGACTAGATTGAAGTTGTAAACAACTTGTAGTTTCATTCCAGACACGTTTGAAGTTGAAAACAACTTGTAGCTTCATTTTCGGTTGTTTGAAATTGGAATTAATTTGTAGTTTCATTCTTGACTCGTTTGAGCCCGGAAACAACTTGTAGCTTCATTATTGACTAGATTGAAGTTGTGTTTCTTGTAGCTTCATTCCAGACTCGTTTGATGTTGAAAACAACATTTAGCTTCATATTCGGTTGTTTGAAATTGGAATCAACTTGTAGTTTCATTCTTGGCTCGTTTGAGCCCGGAAATAACTTCGATTGAAGTTGGAAACAACTTGTAGCTTCATTCCATACCCGTTTGAAGTTGAAAACAACTTGTAGCTTCATTTTCGGTTGTTTAAAATTGGAATCAACTTGTAGTTTCATTCTTGGCTCGTTTGAGCCCGGAAACAACTTGTAGCTTCATTATTGACTACATTCAAGTTGGAAACAACTTGTAGCTTCATTCTAGAGCCGTTTGAAGTTGAAAACAACTTGTAGCTTCATTTTCGGTTGTTTGAAATTGGAATCAACTTGTAGTTTCATTCTTGGCTCGTTTGAGCCCGGAAACAACTTGTAGCTTCATTATTGACTAGATTGAAGTTGTAAACAACTTGTAGTTTCATTCCAGACACGTTTGAAGTTGAAAACAACTTGTAGCTTCATTTTCGGTTGTTTGAAATTGGAATTAATTTGTAGTTTCATTCTTGACTCGTTTGAGCCCGGAAACAACTTGTAGCTTCATTATTGACTAGATTGAAGTTGTGTTTCTTGTAGCTTCATTCCAGACTCGTTTGATGTTGAAAACAACATGTAGCTTCATTTTCGGTTGTTTGAAATTGGAATCAACTTGTAGTTTCATTCTTGGCTCGTTTGAGCCCGGAAATAACTTAGATTGAAGTTGGAAACAACTTGTAGCTTCATTCCATACCCGTTTGAAGTTGAAAACAACTTGTAGCTTCATTTTCGGTTGTTTGAAATTGGAATCAACTTGTAGTTTCATTCTTGGCTCATTTGAGCCCGGAAACAACTTGTAGCTTCATTATTGACTACATTCAAGTTGGAAACAACTTGTAGCTTCATTCCAGAGCCGTTTGAAGTTGAAAACAACTTGTAGCTTCATTTTCGGTTGTTTGAAATTGGAATCAACTTGTAGTTTCATTCTTGGCTCGTTTGAGCCCGGAAACAACTTATAGCTTCATTATTGACTACATTGAAGTTGGAAACAACTTGTAGTTTCATTCCAGAGCCGTTTGAAGTTGAAAACAACTTGTAGCTTCATTTTCGGTTGTTTGAAATTGGAATCAACTTGTAGTTTCATTCGTGGCTCATTTGAGCCCGGAAACAACTTGTAGCTTCATTATTGACTACATTGAAGTTGGAAACAACTTGTAGCTTCATTCCAGATCCGTTTGAAGTTGAAAACAACTTGTAGCTTCATTCCAGAATCGTTTGAAGTTGAAATGAACTTGTAGCTTCATTTTCGGTTGTATGAAATTGTAATCAACTTGTAGTTTTAGACTTGACTCGTTTGAGCCCGGAAACAACTTGTAGCTTCATTATTGACTACATTGAAGTTGGAAACGACTTGTAGCTTCATTCCAGAGCCGTTTGAAGTTGAAAACAACTTGTAGCTTCATTTTCGGTTGTTTGAAATTGGAATCAACTTGTAGTTTCATTCTTGGCTCGTTTGAGCCCGGAAACAACTTGTAGCTTCATTATTGACTAGATTGAAGTTGTAAACAACTTGTAGTTTCATTCCAGACACGTTTGAAGTTGAAAACAACTTGTAGCTTCATTTTCGGTTGTTTGAAATTGGAATTAATTTGTAGTTTCATTCTTGACTCGTTTGACCCCGGAAACAACTTGTAGCTTCATTATTGACTAGATTGAAGTTGTGTTTCTTGTAGCTTCATTCCAGACTCGTTTGATGTTGAAAACAACATGTAGCTTCATTTTCGGTTGTTTCAAATTGGAATCAACTTGTAGTTTCATTCTTGGCTCGTTTGAGCCCGGAAATAACTTAGATTGAAGTTGGAAACAACTTGTAGCTTCATTCCATACCCGTTTGAAGTTGAAAACAACTTGTAGCTTCATTTTCGGTTGTTTAAAATTGGAATCAACTTGTAGTTTCATTCTTGGCTCGTTTAAGCCCGGAAACAACTTGTAGCTTCATTATTGACTACATTCAAGTTGGAAACAACTTGTAGCTTCATTCCAGAGCCGTTTGAAGTTGAAAACAACTTGCAGCTTCATTTTCGGTTGTTTGAAATTGGAATCAACTTGTAGTTTCATTCTTGGCTCGTTTGAGCCCGGAAAAAACTTGTAGCTTCATTATTGACTAGATTGAAGTTGTAAACAACTTGTAGTTTCATTCCAGACACGTTAGAAGTTGAAAACAACTTGTAGCTTCATTTTCGGTTGTTTGAAATTGGAATTAATTTGTAGTTTCATTCTTGACTCGTTTGAGCCCGGAAACAACTTGTAGCTTCATTATTGACTAGATTGAAGTTGTGTTTCTTGTAGCTTCATTCCAGACTCTTTTGATGTTGAAAACAACATGTAGCTTCATATTCGGTTGTTTGAAATTGGAATCAACTTGTAGTTTCATTCTTGGCTCGTTTGAGCCCGGAAATAACTTCGATTGAAGTTGGAAACAACTTGTAGCTTCATTCCATACCCGTTTGAAGTTGAAAACAACTTGTAGCTTCATTTTCGGTTGTTTAAAATTGGAATCAACTTGTAATTTCATTCTTGGCTCGTTTGAGCCCGGAAACAACTTGTAGCTTCATTATTGACTACATTCAAGTTGGAAACAACTTGTAGCTTCATTCCAGAGCCGTTTGAAGTTGAAAACAACTTGTAGCTTCATTTTTGGTTGTTTGAAATTGGAATCAACTTGTAGTTTCATTCTTGGCTCGTTTGAGCCCGGAAACAACTTGTAGCTTCATTATTGACTACATTGAAGTTGGAAACAACTTGTAGCTTCGTTCCAAAGCCGTTTGAAGTTGAAAACAACTTGTAGCTTCATTTTCGGTTGTTTGAAATTGGAATCAACTTGTAGTTTCATTCTTGGCTCATTTGAGCCCGGAAACAACTTGTAGCTTCATTATTGACTACATTGAAGTTGGAAACAACTTGTAGCTTCATTCCAGACCCGTTTGGAGTTGAAAACAACTTGTAGCTTCATTCCAGAATCGTTTGAAGTTGAAATGAACTTGTAGCTTCATTTTCGGTTGTATGAAATTGTAATCAACTTGTAGTTTTTGACTTGACTCGTTTGAGCCCGGAAACAACTTGTAGCTTCATTATTGACTACATTGAAGTTGAAAACAACTTGTAGCTTCATTCCAGACCCGTTTGAAGTTGAAAACAACTTGTAGCTTCATTTTCGGTTGTTTGAAATTGGAATCAACTTGTAGTTTCATTCTTGGCTCGTTTGAGCCCGGAAACAACTTGTAGCTTCATTATTGACTACATTGAAGTTGGAAACAACTTGTAGCTTCATTCCAGACTCGTTTGAATTTTAAAACAACTTGTAGCTTCATTTTTGGTTGTTTGAAATTGGAATCAACTTGTAGTTTCACGTTTGAAGTTGAAAACAACTTGTAGCTTCATTTTCGGTTGTTTGAAATTGGAATGAATTTGTAGTTTCATTCTTGACTCGTTTGAGCCCGGAAACAACTTGTAGCTTCATTATTGACTAGATTGAAGTTGTAAACAACTTGTAGCTTCATTCCAGACTTGTTTGAAGTTGAAAACAACTTGTAGCTTCATTTTCGGTTGTTTGAAATTTGAATCAACTTGTAGTTTCATTCTTGGCTCGTTTGAACCCGGAAACAACTTAGATTGAAGTTGGAAACAACTTGTAGCTTCATTCCAGACCCGTTTGAAGTAGAAAACAACTTGTAGTTTCATTTTCGGTTGTTTGAAATTGGAATCAACTTATAGTTTCATTCTTGGCTCGTTTGAGCCCTGAAACAACTTGTAGCTTCATTATTGACTAGATTGAAGTTGGAAACAACTTGTAGCTTCATTCCAGGCTCGTTTGAAGTTGAAATCAACTTGTAGCTTCATTTTTGGTTGTTTGAAATTGGAATCAACATGTAGTTTCATTCTTGGCTCGTTTGAGCTGGAAACAACTTGTAGCTTCATTATTGACTAGATTGAAGTTGGAAACAACTTGTAGCTTCATTCAAGACTCGTTTGAATTTTAAAACAACTTGTAGCTTCATTTTCTGTTGTTTGAAATTGGAATCAACTTGTAGTTTCATTCTTGGCTCGTTTGAGCCCGGAAACAACTTGTAGCTTCATTATTGACTACATTGAAGTTGGAAACAACTTGTAGCTTCGTTCCAAAGCCGTTTGAAGTTGAAAACAACTTGTAGCTTCATTTTCGGTTGTTTGAAATTGGAATCAACTTGTAGTTTCATTCTTGGCTCATTTGAGCCCGGAAACAACTTGTAGCTTCATTATTGACTACATTGAAGTTGGAAACAACTTGTAGCTTCATTCCACACCCGTTTGGAGTTGAAAACAACTTGTAGCTTCATTCCAGAATCGTTTGAAGTTGAAATGAACTTGTAGCTTCATTTTCGGTTGTATGAAATTGTAATCAACTTGTAGTTTTTGACTTGACTCGTTTGAGCCCGGAAACAACTTGTAGCTTCATTATTGACTACATTGAAGTTGAAAACAACTTGTAGCTTCATTCCAGACCCGTTTGAAGTTGAAAACAACTTGTAGCTTCATTTTCGGTTGTTTGAAATTGGAATCAACTTGTAGTTTCATTCTTGGCTCGTTTGAGCCCGGAAACAACTTGTAGCTTCATTATTGACTACATTGAAGTTGGAAACAACTTGTAGCTTCATTCCAGACTCGTTTGAATTTTAAAACAACTTGTAGCTTCATTTTTGGTTGTTTGAAATTGGAATCAACTTGTAGTTTCACGTTTGAAGTTGAAAACAACTTGTAGCTTCATTTTCGGTTGTTTGAAATTGGAATGAATTTGTAGTTTCATTCTTGACTCGTTTGAGCCCGGAAACAACTTGTAGCTTCATTATTGACTAGATTGAAGTTGTAAACAACTTGTAGCTTCATTCCAGACTTGTTTGAAGTTGAAAACAACTTGTAGCTTCATTTTCGGTTGTTTGAAATTTGAATCAACTTGTAGTTTCATTCTTGGCTCGTTTGAACCCGGAAACAACTTAGATTGAAGTTGGAAACAACTTGTAGCTTCATTCCAGACCCGTTTGAAGTAGAAAACAACTTGTAGTTTCATTTTCGGTTGTTTGAAATTGGAATCAACTTATAGTTTCATTCTTGGCTCGTTTGAGCCCTGAAACAACTTGTAGCTTCATTATTGACTAGATTGAAGTTGGAAACAACTTGTAGCTTCATTCCAGGCTCGTTTGAAGTTGAAAACAACTTGTAGCTTCATTTTTGGTTGTTTGAAATTGGAATCAACATGTAGTTTCATTCTTGGCTCGTTTGAGCTGGAAACAACTTGTAGCTTCATTATTGACTAGATTGAAGTTGGAAACAACTTGTAGCTTCATTCAAGACTCGTTTGAATTTTAAAACAACTTGTAGCTTCATTTTCTGTTGTTTGAAATTGGAATCAACTTGTAGTTTCATTCTTGACTCGTTTGAGCCCAAAAACAACTTGTAGCTTCATTATTGACTAGATTGAAGTTGTAAACAACTTGTAGCTTCATTCCAGACTCGTTGGAAGTTGAAAACAACTTGTAGCTTCATTTTCGGTTGTTTGAAATTTGAATCAACTTATAGTTTCATTCTTGGCTCGTTTGAGCCCGGAAACTGTAATATCCGGGATTTCGACGTGTGTCTGTTTATATTAATATGTGAACATTTTGTGGATATCGTGTGAATTATTGATGAATTATATGTTGATTGACATATTGAATGGCTGCTTATATGTGCTATGGGTTGTGGATTTCTAATTTTTATATACTCAGAACAAAATATGGAATATTTAGGTATTTTCCTGGTAATTTATGTGTTGTTATATGATTTGATATTTAATTTAAGGATTTAATTATATTCTAAATTAATTATTAATTATTTTAAAATCGTGTACTTAGTATGTTAACCCGGGGGGGCTTCCGGGAAAAATTTCGCCATTTTGCTATTTGAGACATTCTGAACAACTTTCATGTTTTAACTTTTTCGATCTGGTGTACGGATTTACGTGAAAGTTTTCCGGTACAGATTTATGATTATTTTATTATTATTTGGACGTCTCGATTAACGTGTACACCGGATATTCTTAGTACCCGGGATATTTTGACTAAAATATTATATTTCTCGTAATTCGTGCCAATCAAAACTCGGAGCCCCATAACTTTATCGAAATGTGTATATTTGATAATTATCTTCAAAGTCGGTCCTGAAGGGATCAGTTTTGTTAATACTTAATGATTAAGAAGTATATTTTTATATTCGATATGATCCAAGGGGGGCAGTTATTCGTAATTATAAAAAGGCTAATTAGTATTTTAATTTTCATAATTATCATTTCAATACACGAGAATCGAGAGAAACTGGTAGTTCGTTCTTCGCGTTCTTGAAGTTCAATCGAAGGTTTGAAGGCGTTATTGGACTCAGAATCAAGCATACGAGTAGTCCAATCGAAGGTATCGAGGAGTAGAACCTATATCTGCAATCAGAAACGGCAGTAGATTAACAGGTAGAGAGTAATTTGAGTTTTAAAATTCGGGCTAATTAGGGTTTAATTAGGGCTTTTTGATTGTAATGTTGTTTATGTGTTTTGATGCTTTCATGCTGTAGATAATCTTCTCCTGATCATTTTGGTATATCATATGTGTGATCTGGATGTCGATAACATGTTCAAACTTAAGTTTAATTGTTCGAATTGAAAATTAGGGCTTATAGCCGCATGAATATTTTCAATCGAAATCGGGGCTTTGTTATTTTTTGATTCTGGACGTGATTTGAGGTGTGGAATAGATCAGGCATGTCTAGAAGAGTCGTATGCTGATCAATTCTGGAGGTTCTGGTGAGTGAAGGAAGCCGGAAATCGGTTTCCCGACGAGTAAGAAGGTGGCCGGCGGCTTTTTGCTGTTTGGTCACCAAGATTACGAAGGTGGTGAAGTGGCTACACTGTAGTTTTGTTTTTGACACTGTAAACCCTGAAACTTTCGAAAGTTACACTTTCGACCCTGTATGGAAACTTTCGGTTTTTAACAGTTTAAACCTTTTCCAAATTATTTTCAAAAATCATTTATTTATTTTCAAAAATAGTTTTTAATTATTTCTTTATTCAAAAACAAATCTAATTTAATTTATTAATTAATTTTAATTAGTAATTAATTATTATAATTAGTCAATTAATTTGAATATTAATTGATTAATTGTTTAATTATTTATTAATTGATTTTAATTGATTTATTAATTAGATTTAATTGTTTTAATTGATTTAAAATCCTAAAAAATAGTTTCGAGCTTTGAATTATTTTTCTAAAATATGTTCAAGGTTCGTTAATTAGTTTCAAATGATTTCGGACCCGATTTAGAGCATTCGGACTTTATTGTTCATTTATAAAATGATTCTTTTATCTGTTTTAATTCTGAAAAATGGTTATAAATTCGTATTAAATGTTAGAAAAATCATTTTAACCCCGAACCTTTTCTGAAAAGCTATTTTATTGAATATCTTACGTGCTACGTGCTATGTGTTACTTGATTAATTTGTTAAATGCTTATGTAAATGTTGTATGACTGTTTGAATAGTATCTTTTGACCTGTAAATCGGATTTAAGTGAAACGAAGGGTAGATAGGAACCCGTTTGAGTTGTGAAGCGAATAGAATGATATGAGATTGAGTATTGATAGATAAATATTGTGATTGTCAGAGAAGGACAGACTTAGAAAGGGAAAGTAGATAGTGTCGGAGTGATTCTGTTGAGTGAAAGCTATAGAGAAGTGAATCGTCGAGATAAGGCAAGTGCTCTATTCTCAACTTATACTTCTGTAAACTCCTTGAGTTACTCTTCTGCATATGATGTTGTTGTTCTGGATAGACTTGAAAATACATCTGTTGAAATATTATGCTATTGATCCTGATTATTGATAAACCTTATTTATTCCTTTCAACACCTGAATTACAAGCTGAACCTTGATTTTGATTTCAATTGAACTTGTACCCATTTTTTTTTTAGACTTGGAAACACAAATCATTTACTTTGATATTCTTTCATTCTTGAATTACCAAACAGTACAAGCCTATATGCTACAATACTTCACCAAGTTATACAATGTCATACCAAACACCTAAATTAAACTCTTGAAGAATGTTCACACATGTACACCTTAACACTTGAAATCTTTACAAATTAAACATATTTGAAACCTCAAGCCATTCTCACATATATTTGTTTCTTCTATAAACACCAGATTATTGTTACCATATGCTTGATCTTTCTTTCAACTTCAAGCCATTCTTCAGGCATACCTTGATGATACTTAAACCTATTTCTGAATTGTCTTCTGATCTTGATAAGTATTGCACCAATGGTTATAATGATTCTGATTTGACGATTATGATTCTGTTTTGGTAATATTGCTTCTGTTCAAATGGTATTGATTCTGAATTACTGAGATATTGTTGATTTCATTATGTTGTTAAAGAATTGAATTGTTTTATAAATGTGGACCAGATTCGTGGTCAGACCAGATTCGTGGTCATTAGGCCAATGTGTGCCTTGGATCCAGTGATAGAGCTTGGTATGGACCTTGCTCGGGGTTAGTGCGTGACTGATCAGCAGCCTAACCTTAATTTTTAAATAAAAGTATGAATATCCAATTCTAATCACTGCTTTAAAAAGGAATTTGATATCTTGATTCATTCTCATTGATAAACATTGAACTTCAGTTTATTGTCTATATTACTTGCTGAGCTTGTGAGCTCACTCTTGCGAATCTTTATGTTCTTTTCCAGTGAAGAAAGAGGATACTGGTAGCGAGGACCCGCAGACTAGTCACCAGGTCAGAACCTCAGGATAAGTGTTGGAGAGCTCAACTAGGAGCTTGATGTGTTATAAGTAGTGTGATCTTTTGAGTTACAGTTGTGTGTAAGCACTCTACGCTGTATTTGTAAGCTGTAAGATTATGATTGGGATTCGTGGTATTGTAAAATAAGTTAAGGTGTGGCTTGTTTCATACTATAACCTGGAGCGATCCGTGTTTGTTTAGGGTCATTGCATATATTATTATTGTTTACAGGTTTATATTGTGGCGTGACTCCCAAGTCTATGACTCGGACTTGGAGGGTGTCACAGAAACAACTTAGATTGAAGTTGGAAACAACTTGTAGCTTCATTCCAGACCCGTTTGAAGTAGAAAACAACTTGTAGCTTCATTTTCGGTTGTTTGAAAATGGAATCAACTTGTAGTTTCATTCTTGGCTCGTTTGTGCCCGGAAACAACTTGTAGCTTCATTATTGACTACATTGAAGTTGGAAACAACTTGTAGCTTCATTCCAGACCCGTTTGAAGTTGAAATCAACTTGTAGCTTCATTTTAGACTCGTTTGAATTTTAAAACAACTTGTAGCTTCATTTTTGGTTGTTTGAAATGGAATCAACTTGTAGTTTCATTCTTGGCTCGTTTGAGCTGGAAACAACTTGTAGCTTCATTATTGACTAGATTGAAGTTGGAAACAACTTGTAGCTTCATTCCAGACTCGTTTGAATTTTAAAACAACTTGTAGCTTCATTTTCTGTTGTTTGAAATTGGAATCAACTTGTAGTTTCATTCTTGACTCGTTTGAGCCCGACAACAACTTGTAGCTTCATTATTTTACTGGATTGAAGTTGTAAACAACTTATAGCTTCATTCCAGACTCGTTTGAAGTTGAAAACAACTTGTAGCTTCATTTTGGGTTGTTTGAAATTGGAATTAATTTCTAGTTTCATTCTTGGCTCGTTTGAGCCCAGAAACAACTTGTAGCTTCATTATTGACTAGATTGAAGTTGGAAACAACTTGTAGCTTCATTCCAGACACGTTTGAAGTTGAAAACAACTTGTAGCTTCATTTTCGGTTGTTTGAAATTGGAATGAATTTGTAGTTTCATTCTTGACTCGTTTGAGCCCAGAATCAACTTGTAGCTTCATTATTGACTAGATTGAAGTTGTAAACAACTTGTAGCTTCATTCCAGACTTGTTTGAAGTTGAAAACAACTTGTAGCTTCATTTTCGTTTGTTTGAAATTTGAATCAACTTGTAGTTTCATTCTTGGCTCGTTTGAGCCCGGAAACAACTTAGATTGAAGTTGGAAACAACTTGTAGCTTCATTCCAGTCCCGTTTGAAGTAGAAAACAACTTGTTGTTTCATTTTCTGTTGTTTGAAATTGGAATCAACTTGTAGTTTCATTCTTGGCTCGTTTGAGCCCTGAAACAACTTGTAGCTTCATTATTGACTAGATTGAAGTTGGAAACAACTTGTAGCTTCATTCAAGGCTCGTTTGAAGTTGAAAACAACTTGTAGCTTCATTTTTGGTTGTTTGAAATTAGAATCAACTTGTAGTTTCATTCTTGGCTCGTTTGAGCTGGAAACAACTTGTAGCTTCATTATTGACTAGATTGAAGTTGTAAACAACTTGTAGCTTCATTCAAGACTCGTTTGAATTTTAAAACAACTTGTAGCTTCATTTTCTGTTGTTTGAAATTGGAATCAACTTGTAGTTTCATTCTTGACTTGTTTGAGCCCAAAAACAACTTGTAGCTTCATTATTGACTAGATTGAAGTTGTAAACAACTTGTAGCTTCATTCTAGACCCGTTTGAAGTTGAAAACAACTTGTAGCTTCATTTTCGGTTGTTTGAAATTGGAATGAACTTGTAGTTTCATTCTTGGCTCGTTTAAGCCCGGAAACAACTTGTAGCTTCATTATTGACTACATTGAAGTTGGAAACAACTTGTAGCTTCATTCCAGACTCGTTTGAAAATCTAAAACAACTTGTAGCTTCATTTTTGGTTGTTTGAAATTGGAATCAACTTGTAGTTTCATTCTTGGCTCGTTTGAGCCCGGAAACAACTTGTAGCTTCATTATTGACTACATTGAAGTTGGAAACAACTTGTAGCTTCATTCCAGACCCGTTTGAAGTTGAAATCAACTTGTAGCTTAATTCCAGACTCGTTTGAATTTTAAAACAACTTGTAGCTTCATTTTTGGTTGTTTGAAATTAGAATCAACTTGTAGTTTCATTCTTGGCTCGTTTGAGCTGGAAACAACTTGTAGCTTCATTATTGACTAGATTGAAGTTGGAAACAACTTGTAGCTTCATTCCAGACTCGTTTGAATTTTAAAACAACTTGTAGCTTCATTTTCTGTTGTTTGAAATTGGAATCAACTTGTAGTTTGATTCTTGACTCATTTGAGCCCGACAACAACTTGTAGCTTCATTATTTACTAGATTGAAGTTGTAAACAACTTATAGCTTCATTCCAGACTCGTTTGAAGTTGAAAACAACTTGTAGCTTCATTTTGGGTTGTTTGAAATTGGAATTAATTTCTAGTTTCATTCTTGGCTCGTTTGAGTTCGGAAACAACTTGTAGCTTCATTATTGACTAGATTGAAGTTGGAAACAACTTGAAGCTTCATTCCAGACATGTTTGAAGTTGAAAACAACTTGTAGCTTCATTTTCGGTTGTTTGAAATTGGAATGAATTTGTAGTTTCATTCTTGACTCGTTTCAGCCCGGAAACAACTTGTAGCTTCATTATTGACTAAATTGAAGTTGTAAACAACTTGTAGCTTCATTCCAGACTTGTTTGAAGTTGAAAACAACTTGTAGCTTCATTTTCGGTTGTTTGAAATTTGAATCAACTTGTAGTTTCATTCTTGGCTCGTTTGAGCCCGGAAACAACTTAGATTGAAGTTGGAAACAACTTGTAGCTTCATTCCAGACCCGTTTGAAGTAGAAAACAACTTGCAGTTTCATTTTCGGTTGTTTGAAATTGGAATCAACTTGTAGTTTCATTCTTTGCTCGTTTGAGCCCTGAAACAACTTGTAGCTTCATTATTGACTAGATTGAAGTTGCAAACAACTTGTAGCTTCATTCCAGGCTCGTTTGAAGTTGAAAACAACTTGTAGCTTCATTTTTGGTTGTTTGAAATTGGAATCAACTTGTAGTTTCATTCTTGGCTCGTTTGAGCTGGAAACAACTTGTAGCTTCATTATTTACTAGATTAAAGTTGTAAACAACTTGTAGCTTCATTCAAGACTCGTTTGAATTTTAAAACAACTTGTAGCTTCATTTTCGGTTGTTTGAAATTGGAATCAACTTGTAGTTTCATTCTTGACTCGTTTGAGCCCAAAAACAACTTGTAGCTTCATTATTGACTAGATTGAAGTTGTAAACAACTTATAGCTTCATTCCAGACTCGTTTGAAGTTGAAAACAACTTGTAGCTTCATTTTCGGTTGTTTGAAATTTGAATCAACTTATAGTTTCATTCTTGGCTCGTTTGAGCCCGGAAACAACTTAGATTGAAGTTGGAAACAACTTGTAGCTTCATTCTAGACCCGTTTGAAGTAGAAAACAACTTGTAGTTTCATTTTCGGTTGTTTGAAATTGGAATCAACTTGTAGTTTCATTCTTGGCTCGTTTGTGCCCGGAAACAACTTGTAGCTTCATTATTGACTACATTGAAGTTGGAAACAACTTGTAGCTTTATTCCAGACCCGTTTGAAGTTGAAAACAACTTGTAGCATCATTACAGAATCGTTTGAAGTTGAAATGAACTTGTAGCTTCATTTTCGGTTGTATGAAATTGTAATCAACTTGTAGTTTCATTCTTGACTCGTTTGAGTCCGGAAGCAACTTGTAGCTTCATTATTGACTACATTGAAGTTGGAAACAACTTGTAGCTTCATTCTAGACCCGTTTGAAGTTGAAAACAACTTGTAGCTTCATTTTCGGTTGTTTGAAATTGGAATGAACTTGTAGTTTCATTCTTGGCTCGTTTAAGCCCGGAAACAACTTGTAGCTTCATTATTAACTACATTGAAGTTGGAAACAACTTGTAGCTTCATTCCAGACTCGTTTGAATTCTAAAACAACTTGTAGCTTCATTTTTGGTTGTTTGAAATTGGAATCAACTTGTAGTTTCATTCTTGGCTCGTTTGAGCCCGGAAACAACTTGTAGCTTCATTATTGACTAGATTGAAGTTGGAAACAACTTGTAGCTTCATTCCAGACTCGTTTGAATTTCAAAACAACTTGTAGCTTCATTTTCAGTTGTTTGAAATTGGAATCAACTTGTAGTTTCATTCTTGACTCGTTTGAGCCCGACAACAACTTGTAGCTTCATTATTTACTAGATTGAAGTTGTAAACAACTTATAGCTTCATTCCAGACTCGTTTGAAGTTGAAAACAACTTGTAGCTTCATTTTGGGTTGTTTGAACTTGGAATTAATTTCTAGTTTCATTCTTGGCTCGTTTGAGCCCGGAAACAACTTGTACCTTCATTATTGACTAGATTTAAGTTGGAAACAACTTGTAGCTTCATTCCAGACACGTTTGAAGTTGAAAACAACTTGTAGCTTCATTTTCGGTTGTTTGAAATTGGAATGAATTTGTAGTTTCATTCTTGACTCGTTTGAGCCCGGAAACAACTTGTAGCTTCATTATTGACTAGATTGAAGTTGTAAACAACTTGTAGCTTCATTCCAGACTTGTTTGAAGTTGAAAACAACTTGTAGCTTCATTTTCGGTTGTTTGAAATTTGAATCAACTTGTAGTTTCATTCTTGGCTCGTTTGAGCCCGGAAACAACTTAGATTGAAGTTGGAAACAACTTGTAGCTTCATTCCAGACCCGTTTGAAGTAGAAAACAACTTGCAGTTTCATTTTCGGTTGTTTGAAATTGGAATCAACTTGTAGTTTCATTCTTTGCTCGTTTGAGCCCTGAAACAACTTGTAGCTTCATTATTGACTAGATTGAAGTTGCAAACAACTTGTAGATTCATTCCAGGCTCGTTTGAAGTTGAAAACAACTTGTAGCTTCATTTTTGGTTGTTTGAAATTGGAATCAACTTGTAGTTTCATTCTTGGCTCGTTTGAGCTGGAAACAACTTGTAGCTTCATTATTTACTAGATTAAAGTTGTAAACAACTTGTAGCTTCATTCAAGACTCGTTTGAATTTTAAAACAAATTGTAGCTTCATTTTCGGTTGTTTGAAATTGGAATCAACTTGTAGTTTCATTCTTGACTCGTTTGAGCCCAAAAACAACTTGTAGCTTCATTATTGACTAGATTGAAGTTGTAAACAACTTATAGCTTCATTCCAGACTCGTTTGAAGTTGAAAACAACTTGTAGCTTCATTTTCGGTTGTTTGAAATTTGAATCAACTTATAGTTTCATTCTTGGCTCGTTTGAGCCCGGAAACAACTTAGATTGAAGTTGGAAACAACTTGTAGCTTCATTCTAGACCCGTTTGAAGTAGAAAACAACTTGTAGTTTCATTTTCGGTTGTTTGAAATTGGAATCAACTTGTAGTTTCATTCTTGGCTCGTTTGTGCCCGGAAACAACTTGTAGCTTCATTATTGACTACATTGAAGTTGGAAACAACTTGTAGCTTTATTCCAGACCCGTTTGAAGTTGAAAACAACTTGTAGCATCATTCCAGAATCGTTTGAAGTTGAAATGAACTTGTAGCTTCATTTTCGGTCGTATGAAATTGTAATCAACTTGTAGTTTCATTCTTGACTCGTTTGAGTCCGGAAGCAACTTGTAGCTTCATTATTGACTACATTGAAGTTGGAAACAACTTGTAGCTTCATTCTAGACCCGTTTGAAGTTGAAAACAACTTGTAGCTTCATTTTCGGTTGTTTGAAATTGGAA
The DNA here is from genome assembly GCF_001625215.2 of Daucus carota subsp. sativus. Classification (NCBI taxonomy): domain Eukaryota; kingdom Viridiplantae; phylum Streptophyta; class Magnoliopsida; order Apiales; family Apiaceae; genus Daucus; species Daucus carota. Next base: position 24,073,109 of record NC_030383.2, read on the forward strand.
TGAACTTGTAGTTTCATTCTTGGCTCGTTTAAGCCCGGAAACAACTTGTAGCTTCATTATTAACTACATTGAAGTTGGAAACAACTTGTAGCTTCATTCCAGACTCGTTTGAATTCTAAAACAACTTGTAGCTTCATTTTTGGTTGTTTGAAATTGGAATCAACTTGTAGTTTCATTCTTGGCTCGTTTGAGCCCGGAAACAACTTGTAGCTTCATTATTGACTAGATTGAAGTTGGAAACAACTTGTAGCTTCATTCCAGACTCGTTTGAATTTCAAAACAACTTGTAGCTTCATTTTCAGTTGTTTGAAATTGGAATCAACTTGTAGTTTCATTCTTGACTCGTTTGAGCCCGACAACAACTTGTAGCTTCATTATTTACTAGATTGAAGTTGTAAACAACTTATAGCTTCATTCCAGACTCGTTTGAAGTTGAAAACAACTTGTAGCTTCATTTTGGGTTGTTTGAACTTGGAATTAATTTCTAGTTTCATTCTTGGCTCGTTTGAGCCCGGAAACAACTTGTAACTTCATTATTGACTAGATTTAAGTTGGAAACAACTTGTAGCTTCATTCCAGACACGTTTGAAGTTGAAAACAACTTGTAGCTTCATTTTCGGTTGTTTGAAATTGGAATGAATTTGTAGTTTCATTCTTGACTCGTTTGAGCCCGGAAACAACTTGTAGCTTCATTATTGACTAGATTGAAGTTGTAAACAACTTGTAGCTTCATTCCAGACTTGTTTGAAGTTGAAAACAACTTGTAGCTTCATTTTCGGTTGTTTGAAATTTGAATCAACTTGTAGTTTCATTCTTGGCTCGTTTGAGCCCGGAAACAACTTAGATTGAAGTTGGAAACAACTTGTAGCTTCATTCCAGACCCGTTTGAAGTAGAAAACAACTTGCAGTTTCATTTTCGGTTGTTTGAAATTGGAATCAACTTGTAGTTTCATTCTTTGCTCGTTTGAGCCCTGAAACAACTTGTAGCTTCATTATTGACTAGATTGAAGTTGCAAACAACTTGTAGCTTCATTCCAGGCTCGTTTGAAGTTGAAAACAACTTGTAGCTTCATTTTTGGTTGTTTGAAATTGGAATCAACTTGTAGTTTCATTCTTGGCTCGTTTGAGCTGGAAACAACTTGTAGCTTCATTATTTACTAGATTAAAGTTGTAAACAACTTGTAGCTTCATTCAAGACTCGTTTGAATTTTAAAACAAATTGTAGCTTCATTTTCGGTTGTTTGAAATTGGAATCAACTTGTAGTTTCATTCTTGACTCGTTTGAGCCTAAAAACAACTTGTAGCTTCATTATTGACTAGATTGAAGTTGTAAACAACTTATAGCTTCATTCCAGACTCGTTTGAAGTTGAAAACAACTTGTAGCTTCATTTTCGGTTGTTTGAAATTTGAATCAACTTATAGTTTCATTCTTGGCTCGTTTGAGCCCGAAAACAACTTAGATTGAAGTTGGAAACAACTTGTAGCTTCATTCTAGACCCGTTTGAAGTAGAAAACAACTTGTAGTTTCATTTTCGGTTGTTTGAAATTGGAATCAACTTGTAGTTTCATTCTTGGCTCGTTTGTGCCCGGAAACAACTTGTAGCTTCATTATTGACTACATTGAAGTTGGAAACAACTTGTAGCTTTATTCCAGACCCGTTTGAAGTTGAAAACAACTTGTAGCATCATTCCAGAATCGTTTGAAGTTGAAATGAACTTGTAGCTTCATTTTCGGTCGTATGAAATTGTAATCAACTTGTAGTTTCATTCTTGACTCGTTTGAGTCCGGAAGCAACTTGTAGCTTCATTATTGACTACATTGAAGTTGGAAACAACTTGTAGCTTCATTCTAGACCCGTTTGAAGTTGAAAACAACTTGTAGCTTCATTTTCGGTTGTTTGAAATTGGAATGAACTTGTAGTTTCATTCTTGGCTCGTTTAAGCCCGGAAACAACTTGTAGCTTCATTATTAACTACATTGAAGTTGGAAACAACTTGTAGCTTCATTCCAGACTCGTTTGAATTCTAAAACAACTTGTAGCTTCATTTTTGGTTGTTTGAAATTGGAATCAACTTGTAGTTTCATTCTTGGCTCGTTTGAGCCCGGAAACAACTTGTAGCTTCATTATTGACTAGATTGAAGTTGGAAACAACTTGTAGCTTCATTCCAGACTCGTTTGAATTTCAAAACAACTTATAGCTTCATTTTCAGTTGTTTGAAATTGGAATCAACTTGTAGTTTCATTCTTAACTCGTTTGAGCCCGACAACAACTTGTAGCTTCATTATTTACTAGATTGAAGTTGTAAACAACTTATAGCTTCATTCCAGACTCGTTTGAAGTTGAAAACAACTTGTAGCTTCATTTTGGGTTGTTTGAACTTGGAATTAATTTCTAGTTTCATTCTTGGCTCGTTTGAGCCCGGAAACAACTTGTAGCTTCATTATTGACTAGATTTAAGTTGGAAACAACTTGTAGCTTCATTCCAGACACGTTTGAAGTTGAAAACAACTTGTAGCTTCATTTTCGGTTGTTTGAAATTGGAATGAATTTGTAGTTTCAATCTTGACTCGTTTGAGCCCGGAAACAACTTGTAGCTTCATTATTGACTAGATTGAAGTTGTAAACAACTTGTAGCTTCATTCCAGACTTGTTTGAAGTTGAAAACAACTTGTAGCTTCATTTTCGGTTGTTTGAAATTTGAATCAACTTGTAGTTTCATTCTTGGCTCGTTTGAGCCCGGAAACAACTTAGATTGAAGTTGGAAACAACTTGTAGCTTCATTCCAGACCCGTTTGAAGTAGAAAACAACTTGTAGTTTCATTTTCGGTTGTTTGAAATTGGAATCAACTTGTAGTTTCATTCTTGGCTCGTTTGAGCCCTGAAACAACTTGAAGCTTCATTATTGACTAGATTGAAGTTGGAAACAACTTGTAGCTTCATTCCAGGCTCGTTTGAAGTTGAAAACAACTTGTAGCTTCATTTTTGGTTGTTTGAAATTGGAATCAACTTGTAGTTTCATTCTTGGCTCGTTTAAGCTGGAAACAACTTGTAGCTTCATTATTGACTAGATTGAAGTTGTAAACAACTTGTAGCTTCATTCAAGACTCGTTTGAATTTTAAACAACTTGTAGCTTCATTTTCTGTTGTTTGAAATTGGAATCAACTTGTAGTTTCATTCTTGACTCGTTTGAGCCCGACAACAACTTGTAGCTTCATTATTTACTAGATTGAAGTTGTAAACAACTTATAGCTTCATTCCAGACTCGTTTGAAGTTGAAAACAACTTGTAGCTTCATTTTGGGTTGTTTGAACTTGGAATTAATTTCTAGTTTCATTCTTGGCTCGTTTGAGCCCGGAAACAACTTGTAGCTTCATTATTGACTAGATTGAAGTTGTAAACAACTTGTAGCTTCATTCTAGACCCGTTTGAAGTTGAAAACAACTTGTAGCTTCATTTTCGGTTGTTTGAAATTGGAATGAACTTGTAGTTTCATTCTTGGCTCGTTTAAGCCCGGAAACAACTTGTAGCTTCATTATTAACTACATTGAAGTTGGAAACAACTTGTAGCTTCATTCCAGACTCGTTTGAATTCTAAAACAACTTGTAGCTTCATTTTTGGTTGTTTGAAATTGGAATCAACTTGTAGTTTCATTCTTGGCTCGTTTGAGCCCGGAAACAACTTGTAGCTTCATTATTGACTAGATTGAAGTTGGAAACAACTTGTAGCTTCATTCCAGACTCGTTTGAATTTCAAAACAACTTGTAGCTTCATTTTCTGTTGTTTGAAATTGGAATCAACTTGTAGTTTCATTCTTGACTCGTTTGAGCCCGACAACAACTTGTAGCTTCATTATTTACTAGATTGAAGTTGTAAACAACTTATAGCTTCATTCCAGACTCGTTTGAAGTTGAAAACAACTTGTAGCTTCATTTTGGGTTGTTTGAACTTGGAATTAATTTCTAGTTTCATTCTTGGCTCGTTTGAGCCCGGAAACAACCTGTAGCTTCATTATTGACTAGATTTAAGTTGGAAACAACTTGTAGCTTCATTCCAGACACGTTTGAAGTTGAAAACAACTTGTAGCTTCATTTTCGGTTGTTTGAAATTGGAATGAATTTGTAGTTTCATTCTTGACTCGTTTGAGCCCGGAAACAACTTGTAGCTTCATTATTGACTAGATTGAAGTTGTAAACAACTTGTAGCTTCATTCCAGACTTGTTTGAAGTTGAAAACAACTTGTAGCTTCATTTTCGGTTGTTTGAAATTTGAATCAACTTGTAGTTTCATTCTTGGCTCGTTTGAGCCCAGAAACAACTTAGATTGAAGTTGGAAACAACTTGTAGCTTCATTCCAGACCCGTTTGAAGTAGAAAACAACTTGTAGTTTCATTTTCGGTTGTTTGAAATTGGTATCAACTTGTAGTTTCATTCTTGGCTCGTTTGAGCCCTGAAACAACTTGTAGCTTCATTTTTGACTAGATTGAAGTTGGAAACAACTTGTAGCTTCATTCCAGGCTCGTTTGAAGTTGAAAACAACTTGTAGCTTCATTTTTGGTTGTTTGAAATTGGAATCAACTTGTAGTTTCATTCTTGGCTCGTTTAAGCTGGAAACAACTTGTAGCTTCATTATTGACTAGATTGAAGTTGTAAACAACTTGTAGCTTCATTCAAGACTCGTTTGAATTTTAAACAACTTGTAGCTTCATTTTCTGTTGTTTGAAATTGGAATCAACTTGTAGTTTCATTCTTGACTCGTTTGAGCCCGACAACAACTTGTAGCTTCATTATTTACTAGATTGAAGTTGTAAACAACTTATAGCTTCATTCCAGACTCGTTTGAAGTTGAAAACAACTTGTAGCTTCATTTTGGGTTGTTTGAACTTGGAATTAATTTCTAGTTTCATTCTTGGCTCGTTTGAGCCCGGAAACAACTTGTAGCTTCATTATTGACTAGATTGAAGTTGGAAACAACTTGTAGCTTCATTCAAGACACGTTTGAAGTTGAAAACAACTTGTAGCTTCATTTTCGGTTGTTTGAAATTGGAATGAATTTGTAGTTTCATTCTTGACTCGTTTGAGCCCGGAAACAACTTGTAGCTTCATTATTGACTAGATTGAAGTTGTAAACAACTTGTAGCTTCATTCCAGACTTGTTTGAAGTTGAAAACAACTTGTAGCTTCATTTTCGGTTGTTTGAAATTTGAATCAACTTGTAGTTTCATTCTTGGCTCGTTTGAGCCCGGAAACAACTTAGATTGAAGTTGGAAACAACTTGTAGCTTCATTCCAGACCCGTTTGAAGTAGAAAACAACTTGTAGTTTCATTTTCGGTTGTTTGAAATCGGAATCAACTTGTAGTTTCATTCTTGGCTCGTTTGAGCCCTGAAACAACTTGTAGCTTCATTATTGACTAGATTGAAGTTGGAAACAACTTATAGCTTCATTCCAGGCTCGTTTGAAGTTGAAAATAACTTGTAGCTTCATTTTTGGTTGTTTGAAATTGGAATCAACTTGTAGTTTCATTCTTGGCTCGTTTAAGCTGGAAACAACTTGTAGCTTCATTATTGACTAGATTGAAGTTGTAAACAACTTGTAGCTTCATTCAAGACTCGTTTGAATTTCAAAACAACTTGTTGCTTCATTTTCTGTTGTTTGAAATTGGAATCCACTTGTAGTTTCATCCTTGACTCGTTTGAGCCCAAAAACAACTTGTAGCTTCATTATTGACTAGATTGAAGTTGTAAACAACTTGTAGCTTCATTCCAGACTCGTTTGAAGTTGAAAACAACTTGTAGCTTCATTTTCGGTTGTTTGAAATTTGAATCAACTTATAGTTTCATTCTTGGCTCGTTTGAGCCCGGAAACAACTTAGATTGAAGTTGGAAACAACTTGTAGCTTCATTCCAGACCCGTTTGAAGTAGAAAACAACTTGTAGCTTCATTTTTGGTTGTTTGAAATTGGAATCAACTTGTAGTTTCATTCTTGGCTCGTTTGTGCCCGGAAACAACTTGTAGCTTCATTATTGACTACATTGAAGTTGGAAACAACTTGTAGCTTCATTCCAGACCCGTTTGAAGTTGAAAACAACTTGTAGCTTCATTCCAGAATCGTTTGAAGTTGAAATGTACTTGTAGCTTCATTTTCGGTCGTATGAAATTGTAATCAACTTGTAGTTTCATTCTTGACTCGTTTGAGCCCGGAAACAACTTGTAGCTTCATTATTGACTACATTGAAGTTGGAAACAACTTGTAGCTTCATTCTAGACCCGTTTGAAGTTGAAAACAACTTGTAGCTTCATTTTTGGTTGTTTGAAATTGGAATGAACTTGTAGTTTCATTCTTGGCTCGTTTAAGCCCGGAAACAACTTGTAGCTTCATTATTGACTACATTGAAGTTGGAAACAACTTGTAGCTTCATTCCAGACTCGTTTGAATTCTAAAACAACTTGTAGCTTCATTTTTGGTTGTTTGAAATTGGAATCAACTTGTAGTTTCATTCTTGGCTCGTTTGAGCCCGGAAACAACTTGTAGCTTAATTATTGACTAGATTGAAGTTGGAAACAACTTGTAGCTTCATTCCAGACTCGTTTGAATTTTAAAACAACTTGTAGCTTCATTTTCTGTTGTTTGAAATTGGAATCAACTTGTAGTTTCATTCTTGACTCGTTTGAGCCCGACAACAATTTGTAGCTTCATTATTTACTAGATTGAAGTTGTAAACAACTTGTAGCTTCATTCTAGGCTCGTTTGAAGTTGAAAACAACTTGTAGCTTCATTTTCGGTTGTTTGAAATTGGAATTAATTTGTAGTTTCATTCTTGGCTCGTTTGAGTCCGGAAACAACTTGTAGCTTCATTATTGACTAGATTGAAGTTGGAAACAACATGTAGCTTCATTCCGGACACGTTTGAAGTTGTAAACAACTTGTAGCTTCATTTTCTGTTGTTTGAAATTGGAATCAACTTGTAGTTTCATTCTTGACTCGTTTGAGCCCGACAACAACTTGTAGCTTCATTATTGACTAGATTGAAGTTGTAAACAACTTGTAGCTTCATTCCAGACTCGTTTGAAGTTGAAAACAACTTGTAGCTTCATTTTCGGTTGTTTGAAATTGGAATTAATTTGTAGTTTCATTCTTGACTCGTTTGAGCCCGGAAACAACTTGTAGCTTCATTTTTGGTTGTTTGAAATTGGAATCAACTTGTAGTTTCATTCTTGGCTCGTTTGAGCCCGGAAACAACTTGTAGCTTCGTTATTGACTAGATTGAAGTTGGAAACAACTTGTAGCTTCATTCTAGACTCGTTTGAATTTTAAAACAACTTGTAGCTTCATTTTCTATTGTTTGAAATTGGAATCAACTTGTAGTTTCATTCTTGACTCGTTTGAGCCCGACAACAACTTGTAGCTTCATTATTTACTAGATTGAAGTTGGAAACAATTTGTAGCTTCATTCCAGACTCGTTTGAATATAAAACAACTTGTAGCTTCATTTTCTGTTGTTTGAAATTGGAATCAACTTGTAGTTTCATTCTTGACTCGTTTGAGCCCGACAACAACTTGTAGCTTCATTATTTACTAGATTGAAGTTGTAAATAACTTGTAGCTTCATTCCAGACTCGTTTGAAGTTGAAAACAACTTGTCGCTTCATTTTGGGTTGTTTGAAATTGGAATTAATTTGTAGTTTCATTCTTGGCTCGTTTGAGCCCGGAAACAACTTGTAGCTTCATTATTGACTAGATTGAAGTTGGAAACAACTTGTAGCTTCATTCCAGACACATTTGAAGTTGAAAACAACTTGTAGCTTCATTTTCGGTTGTTTGAAATTGGAATTAATTTGTAGTTTCATTCTTGGCTCGTTTGAGTCCGGAAACAACTTGTAGCTTCATTATTGACTAGATTGAAGTTGGAAACAACATGTAGCTTCATTCCAGACACGTTTGAAGTTGAAAACAACTTGTAGCTTCATTTTCTGTTGTTTGAAATTGGAATCAACTTGTAGTTTCATTCTTGACTCGTTTGAGCCCGACAACAACTTGTAGCTTCATTATTGACTAGATTGAAGTTGTAAACAACTTGTAGCTTCATTCCAGACTCGTTTGAAGTTGAAAACAACTTGTAGCTTCATTTTCGGTTGTTTGAAATTGGAATTAATTTGTAGTTTCATTCTTGACTCGTTTGAGCCCGGAAACAACTTGTAGCTTCATTTTTGGTTGTTTGAAATTGGAATCAACTTGTAGTTTCATTCTTGGCTCGTTTGAGCCCGGAAACAACTTGTAGCTTCGTTATTGACTAGATTGAAGTTGGAAACAACTTGTAGCTTCATTCTAGACTCGTTTGAATTTTAAAACAACTTGTAGCTTCATTTTCTATTGTTTGAAATTGGAATCAACTTGTAGTTTCATTCTTGACTCGTTTGAGCCCGACAACAACTTGTAGCTTCATTATTTACTAGATTGAAGTTGGAAACAATTTGTAGCTTCATTCCAGACTCGTTTGAATATAAAACAACTTGTAGCTTCATTTTCTGTTGTTTGAAATTGGAATCAACTTGTAGTTTCATTCTTGACTCGTTTGAGCCCGACAACAACTTGTAGCTTCATTATTTACTAGATTGAAGTTGTAAATAACTTGTAGCTTCATTCCAGACTCGTTTGAAGTTGAAAACAACTTGTCGCTTCATTTTGGGTTGTTTGAAATTGGAATTAATTTGTAGTTTCATTCTTGGCTCGTTTGAGCCCGGAAACAACTTGTAGCTTCATTATTGACTAGATTGAAGTTGGAAACAACTTGTAGCTTCATTCCAGACACATTTGAAGTTGAAAACAACTTGTAGCTTCATTTTCGGTTGTTTGAAATTGGAATTAATTTGTAGTTTCATTCTTGGCTCGTTTGAGTCCGGAAACAACTTGTAGCTTCATTATTGACTAGATTGAAGTTGGAAACAACATGTAGCTTCATTCCAGACACGTTTGAAGTTGAAAACAACTTGTAGCTTCATTTTCTGTTGTTTGAAATTGGAATCAACTTGTAGTTTCATTCTTGACTCGTTTGAGCCCGACAACAACTTGTAGCTTCATTATTGACTAGATTGAAGTTGTAAACAACTTGTAGCTTCATTCCAGACTCGTTTGAAGTTGAAAACAACTTGTAGCTTCATTTTCGGTTGTTTGAAATTGGAATTAATTTGTAGTTTCATTCTTGACTCGTTTGAGCCCGGAAACAACTTGTAGCTTCATTTTTGGTTGTTTGAAATTGGAATCAACTTGTAGTTTCATTCTTGGCTCGTTTGAGCCCGGAAACAACTTGTAGCTTCGTTATTGACTAGATTGAAGTTGGAAACAACTTGTAGCTTCATTCTAGACTCGTTTGAATTTTAAAACAACTTGTAGCTTCATTTTCTATTGTTTGAAATTGGAATCAACTTGTAGTTTCATTCTTGACTCGTTTGAGCCCGACAACAACTTGTAGCTTCATTATTTACTAGATTGAAGTTGGAAACAATTTGTAGCTTCATTCCAGACTCGTTTGAATATAAAACAACTTGTAGCTTCATTTTCTGTTGTTTGAAATTGGAATCAACTTGTAGTTTCATTCTTGACTCGTTTGAGCCCGACAACAACTTGTAGCTTCATTATTTACTAGATTGAAGTTGTAAATAACTTGTAGCTTCATTCCAGACTCGTTTGAAGTTGAAAACAACTTGTCGCTTCATTTTGGGTTGTTTGAAATTGGAATTAATTTGTAGTTTCATTCTTGGCTCGTTTGAGCCCGGAAACAACTTGTAGCTTCATTATTGACTAGATTGAAGTTGGAAACAACTTGTAGCTTCATTCCAGACACATTTGAAGTTGAAAACAACTTGTAGTTTCATTTTCGGTTGTTTGAAATTGGAATTAGTTTGTAGTTTCATTCTTGACTCGTTTGAGCCCGGAAACAACTTGTAGCTTCATTATTGACTAGATTGAAGTTGGAAACAACTTGTAGCTTCATTCCAGACCCGTTTGAAGTTGAAAACAACTTGTAGCTTCATTCCAGAATCGTTTGAAGTTGAAATGAACTTGTAGCTTCATTTTCGGTTGTATGAAATTGTAATCAACTTGTAGTTTCATCCTGGACTCGTTTGAGCCCGGAAACAACTTGTAGCTTCATTATTGACTACATTGAAGGTGGAAACAACTTGTAGCTTCATTCCAGACCCGTTTGAAGTTGAAAACAACTTGTAGCTTCATTATCTGTTGTTTGAAATTGGAATCAACTTGTATTTTCATTCTTGACTCGTTTGAGCCCAGAAACAACTTGTAGCTTCATTATTGACTAGATTGTAGTTGGAAACAACTTGTAGCTTCATTCCAGACACGTTTGAAGTTGAAAACATCTTGTAGCTTCATTTTCGGTTGTTTGAAATTGGAATTAATTTGTAGTTTCATTCTTGACTCGTTTGAGCCCGGAAACAACTTGTAGCTTCATTATTGACTAGATTGAAGTTGTAAACAACTTGTAGCTTCATTCCAGACTCGTTTGAATTTTAAAACAAGTTGTAGCTTCATTTTCGGTTGTTTGAAATTGGAATCAACTTGTAGTTTTATTGTTGGCTCGTTTGAGCCCGGAAAAAACTTAGATTGAAGTTGGAAACAACTTTTAGCTTCATTCCAGACCCGTTTGAAGTTGAAAACAACTTGTAGATTCATTTTCGGTTGTTTGAAACTGGAATCAACTTGTAGTTTCATTCTTGGCTCGTTTGAGGTCGGAAACAACTTGTAGCTTCATTATTGACTACATTGAAGTTGGAAACAACTTGTAGCTTCATTCCAGACCCGTTTGAAGTCGAAAACAACTTGTAGCTTCATTCCAGAATCGTTTGAAGTTGAAATGAACTTGTAGCATCATTTTCGGTTGTATGAAATTGTAATCAACTTGTAGTTTCATTCTTGACTCGTTTGAGCCCGGAAACAACTTGTAGCTTCATTATTGACTACATTGAAGTTGGAAACAACTTGTAGCTTCATTCCAGACCCGTTTGAAGTTGAAAACAACTTGTAGCTTCATTTTCGGTTGTTTAAAATTGGAATGAACATGTAGTTTCATTCTTGGCTCGTTTAAGCCCGGAAATAACTTGTAGCTTCATTATTGACTACATTGAAGTTGGAAAAAACTTGTAGCTTCATTCCAGACTCGTTTGAATTCTAAAACAACTTGTAGCTTCATTTTTGGTTGTTTGAAATTGGAATCAACTTGTAGTTTCATTTTTGGCTCGTTTGAGCCCGGAAACAACTTGTAGCTTCATTATTGACTAGATTGAAGTTAGAGACAACTTGTAGCTTCATTCCAGACTCGTTTGAATTTTAAAACAACTTGTAGCTTCATTTTCTGTTGTTTGAAATTGGAATCCACTTGTAGTTTCATTCTTGACTCGTTTGAGCCCAAAAACAACTTGTAGCTTCATTATTGACTAGATTGAAGTTGTAAACAACTTGTAGCTTCATTCCAGACTCGTTTGAAGTTGAAAACAACTTGTAGCTTCATTTTCGGTTGTTTGAAATTTGAATCAACTTATAGTTTAATTCTTTGCTCGTTTGAGCCCGGAAACAACTTAGATTGAAGTTGGAAACAACTTGTAGCTTCATTCCAGACCCGTTTGAAGTAGAAAACAACTTGTAGCTTCATTTTCGGTTGTTTGAAATTGGAATCAACTTGTAGTTTCATTCTTGGCTCGTTTGTGCCCGGAAACAACTTGTAGCTTCATTATTGACTACATTGAAGTTAGAAACAACTTGTAGCTTCATTCCAGACCCGTTTGAAGTTGAAAACAACTTGTAGCTTCATTCCAAAATCGTTTGAAGTTGAAATGAACTTGTAGCTTCATTTTTGGTCGTATGAAATTGTAATCAACTTGTAGTTTCTTTCTTGACTCGTTTGAGCCCGGAAACAACTTGTAGCTTCATTATTAACTACATTGAAGTTGGAAACAACTTGTAGCTTCATTCTAGACCCGTTTGAAGTTGAAAACAACTTGTAGCTTCATTTTTGGTTGTTTGAAATTGGAATGAACTTGTAGTTTCATTCTTGGATCGTTTAAGCCCGGAAACAACTTGTAGCTTCATTCCAGACTCGTTTGAATTCTAAAACAACTTGTAGCTTCATTTTTGGTTGTTTGAAATTGGAATTAATTTGTAGTTTCATTCTTGGCTCGTTTGAGCCCGGAAACAACTTGTAGCTTCATTATTGACTAGATTGAAGTTGGAAACAACTTGTAGCTTCATTCCAGACACATTTGAAGTTGAAAACAACTTGTAGCTTCATTTTCGGTTGTTTGAAATTGGAATTAATTTGTAGTTTCATTCTTGGCTCGTTTGAGTCCGGAAACAACTTGTAGCTTCATTATTGACTAGATTGAAGTTGGAAACAACATGTAGCTTCATTCCAGACACGTTTGAAGTTGAAAACAACTTGTAGCTTCATTTTCTGTTGTTTGAAATTGGAATCAACTTGTAGTTTCATTCTTGACTCGTTTGAGCCCGACAACAACTTGTAGCTTCATTATTGACTAGATTGAAGTTGTAAACAACTTGTAGCTTCATTCCAGACTCGTTTGAAGTTGAAAACAACTTGTAGCTTCATTTTCGGTTGTTTGAAATTGGAATTAATTTGTAGTTTCATTCTTGACTCGTTTGAGCCCGGAAACAACTTGTAGCTTCATTTTTGGTTGTTTGAAATTGGAATCAACTTGTAGTTTCATTCTTGGCTCGTTTGAGCCCGGAAACAACTTGTAGCTTCGTTATTGACTAGATTGAAGTTGGAAACAACTTGTAGCTTCATTCTAGACTCGTTTGAATTTTAAAACAACTTGTAGCTTCATTTTCTATTGTTTGAAATTGGAATCAACTTGTAGTTTCATTCTTGAATCGTTTGAGCCCGACAACAACTTGTAGCTTCATTATTTACTAGATTGAAGTTGGAAACAATTTGTAGCTTCATTCCAGACTCGTTTGAATATAAAACAACTTGTAGCTTCATTTTCTGTTGTTTGAAATTGGAATCAACTTGTAGTTTCATTCTTGACTCGTTTGAGCCCGACAACAACTTGTAGCTTCATTATTTACTAGATTGAAGTTGTAAATAACTTGTAGCTTCATTCCAGACTCGTTTGAAGTTGAAAACAACTTGTCGCTTCATTTTGGGTTGTTTGAAATTGGAATTAATTTGTAGTTTCATTCTTGGCTCGTTTGAGCCCGGAAACAACTTGTAGCTTCATTATTGACTAGATTGAAGTTGGAAACAACTTGTAGCTTCATTCCAGACACATTTGAAGTTGAAAACAACTTGTAGCTTCATTTTCGGTTGTTTGAAATTGGAATTAATTTGTAGTTTCATTCTTGACTCGTTTGAGCCCGGAAACAACTTGTAGCTTCATTATTGACTAGATTGAAGTTGGAAACAACTTGTAGCTTCATTCCAGACCCGTTTGAAGTTGAAAACAACTTGTAGCTTCATTCCAGAATCGTTTGAAGTTGAAATGAACTTGTAGCTTCATTTTCGGTTGTATGAAATTGTAATCAACTTGTAGTTTCATCCTGGACTCGTTTGAGCCCGGAAACAACTTGTAGCTTCATTATTGACTACATTGAAGGTGGAAACAACTTGTAGCTTCATTCCAGACCCGTTTGAAGTTGAAAACAACTTGTAGCTTCATTATCTGTTGTTTGAAATTGGAATCAACTTGTATTTTCATTCTTGACTCGTTTGAGCCCAGAAACAACTTGTAGCTTCATTATTGACTAGATTGTAGTTGGAAACAACTTGTAGCTTCATTCCAGACATGTTTGAAGTTGAAAACAACTTGTAGCTTCATTTTCGGTTGTTTGAAATTGGAATTAATTTGTAGTTTCATTCTTGACTCGTTTAAGCCCGGAAACAACTTGTAGCTTCATTATTGACTAGATTGAAGTTGTAAAAAACTTGTAGCTTCATTCCAGACTCGTTTGAATTTTAAAACAAGTTGTAGCTTCATTTTCGGTTGTTTGAAATTGGAATCAACTTGTAGTTTTATTCTTGGCTCGTTTGAGCCCGGAAAAAACTTAGATTGAAGTTGGAAACAACTTGTAGCTTCATTCCAGACCTGTTTGAAGTTGAAAACAACTTGTAGATTCATTTTCGGTTGTTTGAAATTGGAATCAACTTGTAGTTTCATTCTTGGCTCGTTTGAGGTCGGAAACAACTTGTAGCTTCATTATTGACTACATTGAAGTTGGAAACAACTTGTAGCTTCATTCCAGACCCGTTTGAAGTTGAAAACAACTTGTAGCTTCATTCCAGAATCGTTTGAAGTTGAAATGAACTTGTAGCATCATTTTCGGTTGTATGAAATTGTAATCAACTTGTAGTTTCATTCTTGACTCGTTTGAGCCCGGAAACAACTTGTAGCTTCATTATTGACTAGATTGAAGTTGGAAACAACTTGTAGCTTCATTCCAGACCCGTTTGAAGTTGAAAACAACTTGTAGCTTCATTCCAGAATCGTTTGAAGTTGAAATGAACTTGTAGCTTCATTTTCGGTTGTATGAAATTGTAATCAACTTGTAGTTTCATCCTGGACTCGTTTGAGCCCGGAAACAACTTGTAGCTTCATTATTGACTACATTGAAGGTGGAAACAACTTGTAGCTTCATTCCAGACCCGTTTGAAGTTGAAAACAACTTGTAGCTTCATTATCTGTTGTTTGAAATTGGAATCAACTTGTATTTTCATTCTTGACTCGTTTGAGCCCAGAAACAACTTGTAGCTTCATTATTGACTAGATTGTAGTTGGAAACAACTTGTAGCTTCATTCCAGACATGTTTGAAGTTGAAAACAACTTGTAGCTTCATTTTCGGTTGTTTGAAATTGGAATTAATTTGTAGTTTCATTCTTGACTCGTTTAAGCCCGGAAACAACTTGTAGCTTCATTATTGACTAGATTGAAGTTGTAAAAAACTTGTAGCTTCATTCCAGACTCGTTTGAATTTTAAAACAAGTTGTAGCTTCATTTTCGGTTGTTTGAAATTGGAATCAACTTGTAGTTTTATTCTTGGCTCGTTTGAGCCCGGAAAAAACTTAGATTGAAGTTGGAAACAACTTGTAGCTTCATTCCAGACCTGTTTGAAGTTGAAAACAACTTGTAGATTCATTTTCGGTTGTTTGAAATTGGAATCAACTTGTAGTTTCATTCTTGGCTCGTTTGAGGTCGGAAACAACTTGTAGCTTCATTATTGACTACATTGAAGTTGGAAACAACTTGTAGCTTCATTCCAGACCCGTTTGAAGTTGAAAACAACTTGTAGCTTCATTCCAGAATCGTTTGAAGTTGAAATGAACTTGTAGCATCATTTTCGGTTGTATGAAATTGTAATCAACTTGTAGTTTCATTCTTGACTCGTTTGAGCCCGGAAACAACTTGTAGCTTCATTATTGACTACATTGAAGTTGGAAACAACTTATAGCTTCATTCCAGACCCGTTTGAAGTTGAAAACAACTTGTAGCTTCATTTTCGGTTGTTTAAAATTGGAATGAACATGTAGTTTCATTCTTGGCTCGTTTAAGCCCGGAAACAACTTGTAGCTTCATTATTGACTACATTGAAGTTGGAAACAACTTGTAGCTTCATTTCAGACTCGTTTGAATTCTAAAACAACTTGTAGCTTCATTTTTGGTTGTTTGAAATTGGAATCAACTTGTAGTTTCATTTTTGGCTCGTTTGAGCCCGGAAACAACTTGTAGCTTCATTATTGACTAGATTGAAGTTAGAAACAACTTGTAGCTTCATTCGAGACTCGTTTGAATTTTAAAACAACTTGTAGCTTCATTTTCTGTTGCTTGAAATTGGAATCCACTTGTAGTTTCATTCTTGACTCGTTTGAGCCCAAAAACAACTTGTAGCTTCATTATTGACTAGATTGAAGTTGTAAACAACTTGTAGCTTCATTCCAGACTCGTTTGAAATTGAAAACAACTTGTAGCTTCATTTTCGGTTGTTTGAAATTTGAATCAACTTATAGTTTCATTCTTTGCTCGTTTGAGCCCGGAAACAACTTAGATTGAAGTTGGAAACAACTTGTAGCTTCATTCCAGGCCCGTTTGAAGTAGAAAACAACTTGTAGCTTCATTTTCGGTTGTTTGAAATTGGAATCAACTTGTAGTTTCATTCTTGGCTCGTTTGTGCCCGGAAACAACTTGTAGCTTCATTATTGACTACATTGAAGTTGGAAACAACTTGTAGCTTCATTCCAGAGCCGTTTGAAGTTGAAAACAACTTGTAGCTTCATTCCAAAATCGTTTGAAGTTGAAATGAACTTGTAGCTTCATTTTTGGTCGTATGAAATTGTAATCAACTTGTAGTTTTTTTCTTGACTCGTTTGAGCCCGGAAACAACTTGTAGCTTCATTATTGACTACATTGAAGTTGGATACAACTTGTAGCTTCATTCTAGACCCGTTTGAAGTTGAAAACAACTTGTAGCTTCATTTTTGGTTGTTTGAAATTGGAATGAACTTGTAGTTTCATTCTTGGCTCGTTTAAGCCCGGAAACAACTTGTAGCTTCATTCCAGACTCGTTTGAATTCTAAAACAACTTGTAGCTTCATTTTTGGTTGTTTAAAATTGGAATCAACTTGTAGTTTCATTCTTGGCTCGTTTGAGCCCGGAAACAACTTGTAGCTTAATTATTGACTAGATTGAAGTTGGAAACAACTTGTAGCTTCATTCCAGACTCGTTTGAATTTTAAAACAACTTGTAGCTTCATTTTCTGTTGTTTGAAATTGGAATCAACTTGTAGTTTCATTCTTGACTCGTTTGAGCCCGACAACAATTTGTAGCTTCATTATTTACTAGATTGAAGTTGTAAACAACTTGTAGCTTCATTCTAGGCTCGTTTGAAGTTGAAAACAACTTGTAGCTTCATTTTCGGTTGTTTGAAATTGGAATTAATTTGTAGTTTCATTCTTGGCTCGTTTGAGTCCGGAAACAACTTGTAGCTTCATTTTTGACTAGATTGAAGTTGGAAACAACTTGTAGCTTCATTCCAGACACGTTTGAAGTTGAAAACAACTTGTAGCTTCATTTTCGGTTGTTTGAAATTTGAATCAACTTATAGTTTCATTCTTTGCTCGTTTGAGCCCGGAAACAACTTAGATTGAAGTTGGAAACAACTTGTAGCTTCATTCCAGACCCGTTTGAAGTAGAAAACAACTTGTAGCTTCATTTTCGGTTGTTTGAAATTGGAATCAACTTGTAGTTTCATTCTTGGCTCGTTTGTGCCCGGAAACAACTTGTAGCTTCATTATTGACTACATTGAAGTTGGAAACAACTTGTAGCTTCATTCCAGACCCGTTTGAAGTTGAAAACAACTTGTAGCTTCATTCCAAAATCGTTTGAAGTTGAAATGAACTTGTAGCTTCATTTTCGGTCGTATGAAATTGTAATCAACTTGTAGTTTCTTTCTTGACACGTTTGAGCCCGGAAACAACTTGTAGCTTCATTATTGACTACATTGATGTTGGAAACAACTTGTAGCTTCATTCTAGACCCGTTTGAAGTTGAAAACAACTTGTAGCTTCATTTTTGGTTGTTTGAAATTGGAATGAACTTGTAGTTTCATTCTTCGCTCGTTTAAGCCCGGAAACAACTTGTAGCTTCATTCCAGACTCGTTTGAATTCTAAAACAACTTGTAGCTTCATTTTTGGTTGTTTGAAATTGGAATCAACTTGTAGTTTCATTCTTGGCTCGTTTGAGCCCGGAAACAACTTGTAGCTTAATTATTGACTAGATTGAAGTTGGAAACAACTTGTAGCTTCATTCCAGACTCGTTTGAATTTTAAAACAACTTGTAGCTTCATTTTCTGTTGTTTGAAATTGGAATCAACTTGTAGTTTCATTCTTGACTCGTTTGAGCCCGACAACAATTTGTAGCTTCATTATTTACTAGATTGAAGTTGTAAACAACTTGTAGCTTCATTCTAGGCTCGTTTGAAGTTGAAAACAACTTGTAGCTTCATTTTCGGTTGTTTGAAATTGGAATTAATTTGTGTTAGGTCCGGAAACGATTGTAGAAGGGGGGGGGTTGAATACAATCGTCACAAAATAATCGCGGCGGAATAATCTGATTTGAATTAAACTTGTTAATCAGATTTTAATTAATTAATATAACAATGTTTTAAGTCGTTATATAATTAATAAGGTTCGCTTTAATGTCCACTAAAGTTCGTAGAATAAATTCGACAGGATGTATTCTAGTTTAGTGATTAAAACAACCGAGTGATCAAAGCACAGAAAACTGTGGATATAACAATTGCAAGTTACAAACAACTTGAAAGCTTTTACAATGCTTGAACACTTGGAAATGAAGAAGTGAAGCCATATTTATAGGCAAATCACTTGGATCTAGGTATGACATTGAAAGGAATGACTTTCTAGCTTAGGAATGACATTACAAAGGAAGATATGACATTATTACACAAAGCCATGCCCTAAAACAAGGAAGGAATGACATAAACAAGTAATGTCATACTGCATAGGCACGGTATGACTTTTCAGACTTGGCCACTAAGTCATTCGGTATGACATAAAACTCAAAAGTCATTCTGTTGAGCCATATATGACATTTTAAGTCATATATATGAAAGTCATACGCACATCAGCCAAATGCCAGAATAGAGGACACGGTATGACTTTATTAAGTCATACCAGTGAATGTCTGATACCAACAAACGGTATGACATTCACAAAGTCATATCAGTTCAAGTCAGAATCAAGTACACGGTATGATATTTCTTTGGAAAGTCATACCGATTGATTTAGTTAAGCAAAACACATCAGTATGACATTTTAAGGCCAATACTGAGAAAGTCTGCTCACCTGACACGGTATGACATTATCTGAAAATATCATACCGAGCCCAATATGCAATAAATCAATAGTTTTAATATATATAAATATTAGATAATTACCCACTTAATTATATTAATTATATAAATTCATAAATTAAATTAATTCGAAGGTGAATTAATTTAATAAATAAATTATACAACTAATTTAATTATTTTGATTAGTGAGATAATTAAATAAATACTTATAATATTGTATTTCTTCAACAGCAGAGACTTCCGGCTAGATTAAACTTTGTAGATCTCTGTCTTGATCGAACGGCCACTTGTAGTTGATGCATAATACTTAATCTGAGTAGCTGACACACAAATGTATTGTCTGGTTCATCTGTATCTAGCTGAATTAAATATTCTTTATCAAATAAACATTTGAAACGAGGCTTGTTCGTCGAGTCTGTGTCTTCGTAGATCTTCTTCATTAGTAACAATAGTATGGAATCTTCTGAATAAATAACGTATTAAAACTTTATACCTTCTGGACTTCTGGACGTGCTACAAAAGATTATTTGTACACTGAGGCCTGAACATATTAATGAACTTCTTCCAGTGGTGTGCAGCATCATCCTGAAATTCTTCAGACATATAATTTCAATAAATCACTTGACGTTCTTCGTACGGATTCCTTCAATAGTACTTGCTATTTACCTTGCTTTCTTATCAGAGTTGAGTTGGTACCTCTTTAATTACAAATAGGCTAAACATATGCCTTTCAATCTCCACGCTTCTTTCGTTCCTTTGCCAGAGCCAGTTGATGAAGTACTTCCAAATCCACAGGGTCTTCGCGGAAGTCTGATGGCTGAGATTTTGTAACATTTTTCATCCTTCGAAAGTACTGTGCAACATTCTTTCGAGTGCAGTAAGCAAGAATCACATCATCAGCATCAGACTTAGCTTTAGAAGCAAAGCCCTTGGTTCTTAACAGAGTGGAGGCAAGAGCAAGTTGTTTAGCTGGATACTTTGGCAAGGCTTCTTCGTTGAGATAGACAGTGCTGAAGATCTCCTTGTGAACGAACTTAACACAGTAAGGATTCCTGACAACCTGAGGACTGTTGAATACAGCTTGTTCCAGCAGTTTGTCACGAAGGAGTTCATTCAGGTTGGAGCTTCGCCTAACCTTGTTTCGAAGCACCCAGAGCTCAGATACAGAGAATGATTTCAGAGATTTGACAGATAGTCTGAAAGAACCATTCCTCTGTGTATAGACAATTAGCTCCCATTGCTCTAGCAAATTGTTGACCCCCACAGTCACATAATTTAATTCCAAAGCAAAGGCATGCATAAAGACATCCTCGTCAGGGTTTACCTCTCTAAGATCATAGATCAGAGATAAGAACTTGTTGTCATCGAAAGGCTCCCTTTGAGGTCCATTAAAGATTCTTCTTGCAATGTCCCAGCTTTTTCCTTCTTTCCTCCTTATATCAAGATTCTTCTGCTTGATTGCAGCATCATAGATTTTCTGTTTCTCGATCTTGATTTGTTCTTCTGTGATCAACTTGTCCTCTAGAAGTTTTTGGAAATCACGAAGCTTACGCTTCCTAGCTTCATTTTCAGCTTTGAACTTCCGGACATTCTCCTCATGTTCTGGGTCAACAGGTTCTTCATCCTGAAACAAATAACCCTCATCAAATTTACCTTCTTCTTCTTCTGCTTGACGATATGTAGCATCGAAGATGTCATCATCATCCATATCCTGTGGATAGTCATCATAACTATCAGAATTGAAAACATTATCGGACTGATGTAACGGTTCTTTGCCTTTAGACTTATGAGTTTCTTTGTCAGGGGCAGATCCAGAAGTGGTATTATCCTTGTTGCTTTGATTTGAGCTATTGCCTCTATCATCCCTGTCACCTTTGTCTCTATTCTCCCCCTTAGTTGAGGTATCCTCTCCGGAGGGTTGATCATTAGACATGTTGGAGTTTCTGAGGAGTTGATCTAACTTGCTGTCGATGGTCTCAAATTTGGACATGTAAAGTTCATGATTAGACCTCATTTCAACAACCAAGTCATGGATTTCCTCTTTAAGCTCATCCCTGTTAGAACTGGATGGCCTCTCCTCAGCTTTCTGTTGTAGGGTCACCAACTGTGCACCCTTGAGCTTCTCGTTCTCAGCAATCATTCTGGCAAGCTCAGCTCTTAGCTTTGCCATTTGTTCCTCAAACAGAGCAGGGTTAGTGTGTGCGCTCACCTCACGTACACTCAAAGCTGTTTCACTAGCCTCACGTGCATGTGTATCGCTCGGTGTTTGCCTTACATCACTCTGTTCAGTCACTCTTCCCGCTGTACCTGTATATACTACCAATGTCCCCTGAGATGGGTTCAAAGGTAGTGGAGGAACAAATTGTCCTCCGGATGCCTGTGAGGGCAGATTAACTTGCACGCTGCCAAGTTCCGCCTGATCAGAAAAGAAAGGGTGATCAGCAAAGTTTTCATATATAATACATTGATTTTGAAAATCTGTGCACTCAGTAAACATAGTAACCTGTGTATCTGTTTGGGCTGGCACTAGCGTGAGTGCTAGCGCAGTGCTTGACTCTGTACAAGTTACCGCGGCCGGACGGTCAATTTCAATGGCCACATCCTGTAGAGAGAATGGGTCCAGAGACTGTTTATCTGCCATTTCAAAATCTGAGCCTTGTTGGGAAGGCACAGATGAGGCTACAGTTGTCTCCAAGGCTTCCACCCTTTGCTTCTTTGAGGGAGACAGAGCTGTGGGTTGACTCATTAAACTACTCGAACTCCGTTTCCTCGCAACTTTACGAACAGGTTGCATAGAAGTGTTGATTGATGTGTTTGGAGAAACGAGAGTTTGTTGAATTGAATCGTCAGCTAGGTTATGAACCTGTGTGTTGTCAGGTTCATTGCTGGTAGGCTGGAAAACAAAATCAAGGTCACAAACAAGATCACAACCATAATCTGACGTATCAACATTAAAATTAGATGATAAGTTAGAAAGTACCTGAGCTACCTGTAGGTCCTGACGGAAGGACTGCAGCTCTGGATTGATAGGAGAGTCAGAGGGAAGGGGTTGTGAGGTAGATTGTGTTTGTGGGATGATTTGGGATTGTGTTTGGTGTGGGAGAGGTTCAGATGAAGATGGTTGATGCTCGAAGAGATCATAATCCAAAGTTTGATCTTCAAATGAAGGGTTAGATTGTGCTTGTTGATGGATAGGGGAGTGATATGATGATTGGTTGGATGAATGGTGGGAAGATTGTGCTTCTTGGGATTGTTGAGGTGAATGCTGCTGTTGTTGTTGTTGTAGAAGTTGTTGTTGATGTTGAAGTTGTTGTTGATGGTGTTGTGTAGGTTGTTGAATCTGCAGGGGTTGAGGTTCTTGAGGTTGTTGCTGCTGTTGTTGTTGTTGTTGCTGAGGTTGAGGTGGATGAGCCACTTGAAGTTGATACGGTTGAAGAGGAGCATTGAACATTTGTAGCATGTAAGTAGTAGTGACAAGGGGAATAGCTGCAAATTTGTTCTTGTTATCCAACTGAGTCATAAGTTTGGTGCAGGCACGAGGAACTTGTGCCACAGGAGAGTTGGAGTAGTGTTCCTTCTCAGCGTCAGTCATCTTATCATTTAGAAACAACATGATAAAGCGAGGATAGAAACAGGAAACCTTTGCGTTCTGTTCAACAGATCTGTTCCTAAGAGGTCCTAACTTGGAAAGAATGGCTTGAAGAATAAGCTTTCCAAAGTTAATCCGACGATTATAAACAATGCTGAACCCAATCTTCTGAAGCAGCGAGGTTATTACATTAAAGTTCTTGCGAGTGGTCGGAGCAAACACTTTAGCCAAAGTGTCGAAGAAAAGATCCCACTCAGGCTTCAGATTGCCTTTCAACATTCTTGGCAAGTTGATCTCTCCCTGATATAAGATTGTCTCGAAGAAATTGGAGAGTTCAGCTTCAGTAGGGAGTTCAGCAAAATTCTCCCTTGGAAACCCCAAAATCCTGTTCACATCATCAGTGCTGATAGTAATCGTACGTCCTCCGTGTATATCTCCAGAAACCCGATGATTATCCAACAAAGTAGTATTCAGGGCTGTCGAGTAGAAGTCCTGAATTGGCTATATCTGGAGGTCTGCATGAGCTGTAATAGCAGTGCTGACGAGCGACTTGCTATTCAGAAACCGGACCCACGGTCTAAAACGAGCTAAACTAGCCTCGGGGTCAAAGAATCCATTCAAGTTTGTCTCCTCGATAACAAAGCGACCGGCCATTGAATTAAGTGAGAATTTTTCAAATAAAATAACAATTTTCAAATTTCTCACAAATTTCAATTAATAATTGAATATCAATTAATTAATTAATTAATAATTCGATTTAAAGGTGTAAAATCGAATTAAAATTTAATTAATCCTTAAAATGGCACAAATTAGTCTCCAAACAATGTCTTAGCACCCACTAACTTCAAAAAAAACCCCAATTATACTCTTAAAACCCTAAAATTCGAAATCCAAAATCAAGGGTTTCAAAAGCTTTTTGAATCAAATCACCACAAACGGATTTAAACCAGTAATTCACAGCAAGAGAGTCACAGAATCGGTAGAAACTCGCTTAAACTCGGTCGAAATCGTCCTGACTCAGTAAACTCGGTTGAACTCGCCAAAAAGGGTTTCGGAAATTCAAAATTTCGGCAGCACTTTGACTAAAAACGAGATTCAAAACAGTAACAAGCAAGTTTTTACACTTGAATAAATCGTAACCAGCAAGTTTTGGGGTTAAAACTTGAAAACCGAATGAGGAACAATGTCTGTGTATGTGCGTGAAGTGGAGGAGATGAAGTGGAAAGGTATGACTTTCAAAAGATAAGTCATACGGTATATGTGAGGTCGGTATGACTTTCCATGTCAATGTCATACCGAGATTTTGTAAAAAGAAATATTGGGAAGTTCGGTATGATATTCTGGAAAGTCATACCGCAAACACATAAGGCGGCATGAAAAATTTGGTATGACATATTCAAAATGTCATACCGTATGCGAGGAGTACTCAGAAAGCCAGCCGGTATGACATTTTCGAATAATGTCATACCGAGCTAAATAACAGATATTTAGAAAAGAAAAAATAGAATATTATGATTTTTGATTATTTAAAAACAATAAAACCTTTTGCATATTTAATCAAAAATCTAATACACATAATATATAATATATTACACATATATTTTGTAAAATTCAACTTTAATTAAATATAAATACTTATGACTTTAACTTTAATTCATTAAAATGAATTAACTTAAAATCAAATATTTATGCTTAATTAATTTTGAAAAATACAAAATAAATACATATAATTGTCTAAATGCATGGAAAATATTACAGGGGAGTATGCAGCACTTAGAAAATTATAGAGACACATATGAACATGCATAATTACACAGAAAATTATCAGATAATTTACAAATAATTATATAAAAACTAATAAAATAGATATAATTACACAGAAAATTCACAAAAAAATATATAATAATATATAAAATTCATATAAAATATATACAAAGAGAATCATGGCATATTTAACATCCCTAGCTCACAAACCAACTTAGAGAAAGTGGATTCATCAAGTGGTTTAGTGAAGATGTCTGCAATCTGATCAGCTGTGGGTACGAAATGTCACACCACAGTACCATTCATGACATGTTCTCGAATGAAATGATACCTGATATCTATGTGCTTGGTCCTGGAGTGTTGCACTGGATTGTTTGAAATGGCTATGGCACTGGTGTTGTCACAAAATATTGGAATTTTGTCGACAGACATACCATAATCATTTAATTGGTTTTTGATCCAGAGAATCTGAGCACAGCAACTGCCAGCAGCTATGTACTCAGCTTCAGCAGTAGAAGTGGACACTGAGTGTTGCTTCTTGCTGTACCAGGAAACCAACCGACGTCCTAGAAATTGACAACTTCCAGACGTACTCTTTCTGTCAATCCTGCAACCTGCATAATCAGAATCTGTATAGCCGGTTAAGTCAAAACCAGTATTCTTAGGGTACCAAATACCTAAACCAGGTGTACCCTTAAGATATCTAAAGATTCTTTTGACGGCTATAAGATGTGATTCCTTAGGATCAGCCTGAAACCTAGCACATAAACATGTTGCAAACATGATATCTGGTCTACTTGCAGTAAGATAAAGTAAAGAGCCAATCATACCTCGAAAGCTTGTAATATCAACTTTCTTACCAGATTTATCCTGGTCAAGCTTTGTGGCAGTGGCCATGGGTGTCTTTGCCGGTGAACAGTCTTCTAGATTGTACTTTCGAAGAAGATCTCTGACATACTTGGATTGGCAAATGAATATTCCATCTTCCTTTTGGCTTACTTGAAGACCAAGGAAGTAGGACAGCTCACCCATCATACTCATTTCATAATTACTCTGCATTAACTTAGCAAATCTCTTGCACAAGTTATCGTTAGTAGAACCAAATATAATATCATCAACATATATTTGAACAAATATCATATCATTATCATGCAATTTGTAAAAGAGAGTTTTGTCTATGACACCTCTAGTAAATTTATTTTCAATTAAAAATTCAGAGAGGGTGTCATACCATGTCCTTGGTGATTGCTTAAGCCCATAGACAGCTTTGAATAGGAAGTACACAAAATCAGCAAATTCTGGATTTTCAAAGCCAGGGGCTGTTCCAGATATACTTCTTCTTCTAGCTTTCCATTCAGAAATGCACTTTTCACATCCATCTGATAAACCTTGAAGTTGGAGTGTGCAGCAAATGCAAGAAATATTCTGATGGCTTCAAGACGAGCAACTGGAGCATAGGTTTCATCGTAGTCAATTCCTTCTTCCTGAGAATAACCTTTTGCAACCAGTCTGGCTTTGTTTCTTACAACAATGCCATCACCATCTAACTTGTTACGGAAGACCCATCTAGATCCAATTGTAGACTTTCCTTTTGGTCTTGGAACCAGGGCCCAGACTTCTTGTCTCTCAAATTGATTGAGTTCTTCTTGCATGGCAAGAACCCAATCAGGATCAGCAAGTGCTTCATCTATTTTCTTTGGTTCTAATTGTGAAAGAAAACCAGAGAATAGACATTCATTTGTCGTAGCACTTCTAGTCCTTACACCAACATCAGGATCACCAATAATCAGATCAAAGGGATGATCTCTGCTCAAAATCCTTTCCCTTGGAAGTTGTGTCCTTGATGATTCAGCAGTATTATCATTAGGCTGATGTGTATGACTAGTTGATCCACCAGCTCCCCCTGAGCTGTTGCCAGGTTGACTTGATGATCCACCACTAGCATCAGTGGAATCTCCAGCATTATTGCCATTTCCTCCACCATTGCCTGGATCATTATCATTGTTGTCATCACCTGTTGCAACCTCAGGTGGCACATCATCATCTGAATCAGAATCTGGATAGTTGTCAAACTTCAGAGATTCAGATGGATCAGCAGATTGTCTTGGTAGTTTAGTGTCATCAAATGTTACATTGACACTAACTTTCACTGACAGAGTATCAATTACAAAAACTCTATAAGCATTATTTGTATAACCAACAAAAATTGCTTCAGATGCCTTAGGCTCAAACTTGTTCAAGGTCTCTTCACCATCCTTGAGAACATAACACTTGGCTCCAAATACATGAAGATGTTTGACATAAGGCTTCTTGTTGTTATACAGATGAAATGGAGTTTTCATATGATCCTTATTGATCAAAGTTCTATTCTGGGTATAGCAGGCAGTAGACACAGCTTCAGCCCAAAAGTACAGTGGAAGCTTTGATTCAGCAATCATAGTTCTTGCAGCTTCAATCAGTGTACGATTCTTTCTTTCGACGACTCCATTCTGCTGAGGAGTCCTTGGTGCTGAATACTGCCTTCTAATTCCCTTTTCAGAGAAGAAGTTGATTAGAGTTTGATTCTTGAATTCTGTGCCATTGTCTGACCTTACAGCTTTGACTGGCACACCTTTATCCAATTCAACTAACTTTATATGATCAATCACTGTCAACGGGGTTTCATCCTTAGAAGCCAGGAAGTAAACCCAAGTAAATTTCGAGAAGTCATCCACAATGACTAAGGCATATCTTCCTCCATCAATAGATGCAACATTCACAGGGCCAAACAAATCCATATGTAACAAATGAAGTGGATCTGTAATGGTATTGATGGTTTTGCCTTTGTGAGATGCTCTCTTCGCTTTTCCTTTCTGACAAGCTTCACAAAGATCATCAGTTGAGAATTCCAGGGAAGGCAACCCTCTCACTAGATCTCTCTTGACTAGAGAGTTCATGGTTTTGAAGTTGAGGTGTGAGAGCTTCTTATGCCATAACCAACTATCTTCAGCAGAAGCTTTGGCGTAGAAACAGTGAACTTCGTTTCCTGGTCCTGAAGACAAATCAGCTACGAATATATTGCCTTTCCTTATGCCACATAGTGAAGGACGCTTATCCTTGATATGTTTAATGATACATATCTCCTTTTCAAAATGAACATAATATCCTTTGTCACAGAATTGACTGACACTCAGGAGATTATGTTGAAGTCCTTCAACTATTGCAATATCTTTTATGATGATCCTTCCAATTTTGTACTTGCCATATCCCACAGTACGACCTTTGCTATTATCAGCAAAACTGACTGTAGGGCCAGCTCCTTCTCTTATGTCTTCCAGCAGGGATTTATTGCCAGTCATGTGCATTGACGCTCCACTGTCAAGCACCCAGGTAATACGAACAACTCCACTGGCACCCTGCAAAAGACAACTTGATTAAACATTCTTTGGGACCCACACTTGATTGGGTCCAGCATACTTAAAAAACTGATTTCTATCAGGTAATACAACAGAGCCTCTTGGACTGATACTTGGTTCTGATTTGACTGAACTTACTTCCTTAACAACAGCCTTATAAACCTTGGTTTTTGGCTTTGGAACATAAGTCTCCTTCCTCACACGAGGAGGACTAGCAGTCTTTGATCTAGCATGCTTATTGTTTGTGTGTTGTCTAGGAGATGTGTTTTCATTCTTAACATGCAAATTTCTAAAATAAGCAGACATCATATTGAAAGCACAAGTCATGCAATTATCAACACCACAACATTTATGACATGCATCAAAAACAGGAACAACAGGAATATCAGTCACTGCAGTAGGAACATCAATAGATTCTACTCTAATCTTGTCAACAGATTTAAAGTTCTCAGTAGAATGACATCTATTGTTCTTGTTCTTACTATTCACAAAATTATTAGGCTTGTTGAATTTAGTTCTCTCAGAGTTGACACCTAAACCAGCTTTAGGCAATCTAACATTGCCTTTCACTTTGATTGGTTTCAGTGATGTCAGGATCTCATCTCTCTTCTCATTACTCTCTTTCAATTTAAGGTCTTCCTGTTTGAGTTCATATCTAATGACAACAGGAGTCTCTAAAAGAGGTTCAGCTTCTGAGGTTTTAAACAAAGGTTTAGGGGAATCTTTCAAAACAAAAGGAATCCCTCTCTCCTCAGCACTCTTCTTAAAAGGAGTAATGTTACTAGCCTTACCTACGGATTTGTTATAGTCAAAACCTATTCCAACAGTTCTCTTGATCTCTTGTTTATCATTAAGTTCTTTGACTATAGTGGAGGCATCCTTAAAGGCTTTACATTTCACTTTCTCTTCATCTAGCTGAAGTCTTAACGCAATCTCACCTTTCTCTAGAACTTTGACTTTAGCACATTGTAATCCTAAATCCATAGTCAGTTGTTCTATTTTAGGTTTTAATACGTTCATCTCATTCATTTTATAAGCATGAATATCTAAGACTAGTGTATCAATTTTAAGATTGGCAGCTTTCAACTTTTTAATAGCATCATCTCTTTCGAGACCTAATTGCATAAAAAGTTTAGGGCATGTAGGATCTACCTAAAAGCTTCCAGTAGGAGGAGGTGAAGATGATCCAGCATTAGCCATAAGAGCAACATTCCGTAGCTGCTCCTCTTCATCACTATCTGTATCATCCCAGCTTTTCCCTTCTGCCAGATAAGACTTGCTTTTGTAATTCTGATTTCCAGAAGTACCCTGATGCTTTCTCACAAGTGCATCATACTTCTGCTTCAGCTCATCGTAGGAATCTTTTCTTTTTCCTTGAACCTTGGGTTGTTTGCATTCAGTTGCAAAGTGTCCTGGTTCACCACAGTTGAAGCATTTGAACTTGCTTCTATCCACCATCCCAGTCTTGTATCCTCCTTTGCTCGTAGAAGATGAATAACCTCCTTTCTGAAACCTGTTCACAGTAGGTTTGTACTTGTAGGAGGGATTCTTCCTGAATCTCATGTTTCCAAACTTCTTGGCAAACAGAGATAGAGATTGATCTTCTAATTGTTCTAGCTCTTCCATTGTATAGAACTCTTCGTCACCACTGGAAGAGGCAGTCTGACCCATCTCAGGTACAACAAATTCCTGAGTGGTTTTAGAAGGAACAACGACATCCTTCTTCTCTTCCGGTACAGGTGACTCAACAACTAGAGCTCTCGAATGGTTCAGTGTTTTACCCCAGCCATATCTCTGTTTACTTTGAACTTGTTCAAGTTCATAAGTTTTCAACACTCCGTAGAGTCTCTCCAGAGATATCTCATTCAGATCTCTGCTTTCCCTGATGGCAGTGATTCTGTGTTCCAGATGTTCAGGAAGTGTTAAGAGAAATTTCATGTTGACCTCTTTCTTGTCGTAGTATTTCCCATTTAAATTTAGATTATTAATCAGATTATTAAGTCTGATAAACACTTCTGAAATCCCTTCTCCGGGATTGGAACCAAACTGTTCATACTGAGCCATCAGTATCTCTTTCTTGTTTTCTCTAACTTCATCTGAGCCTTCATTGATGATCTCTAACGTATCCCAGATTTGCTTGGCGTTTGTACAATTAACAACAGCATTGTACATTACTGGATCTAGAGATTCCACCAAAATTAGTTGAAGAGCGTCATCTAAGTTCATCTGTTCACCCTCTTCATCTGTATACTCATGAAGTTCTTTCGGAATGGTCTGATGAGGTATTAACACACCTTCTTCTTCGTGTGCTAATATGACTTTCATCGGAATAGAAACACCTTTGTTTAATATCCCGATATATTTTCTGTTGGCTGTGCGGAGGAATAATAACATGTGCCTCTTCCATAGGCCAAAGTGTTCCTTGCTGAACGGTGGGATTTTAATGCTACTGATCTTTTGTGTACTCATGTTTAAGGATTTGAAGTGAATAGTGTTTGGATGAGATTTGGATTTTTGAAAGAAAAATATTTTAAATCAGAATTAATTTTTGAAATAAAATTAATTCGAATAAAAAATATTTGGATGTTACAGAGTGTGTATAGGATCTGATACGGAAAAATGGTATCAACCGCTCTGATGCCAATTGTTAGGTCCGGAAACGATTGTAGAAGGGGGGGTTGAATACAATCGTCACAAAATAATCGCGGCGGAATAATCTGATTTGAATTAAACTTGTTAATCAGATTTTAATTAATTAATATAACAATGTTTTAAGTCGTTATATAATTAATAAGGTTCGCTTTAATGTCCACTAAAGTTCGTAGAATAAATTCGACAGGATGTATTCTAGTTTAGTGATTAAAACAACCGAGTGATCAAAGCACAGAAAACTGTGGATATAACAATTGCAAGTTACAAACAACTTGAAAGCTTTTACAATGCTTGAACACTTGGAAATGAAGAAGTGAAGCCATATTTATAGGCAAATCACTTGGATCTAGGTATGACATTGAAAGGAATGACTTTCTAGCTTAGGAATGACATTACAAAGGAAGATATGACATTATTACACAAAGCCATGCCCTAAAACAAGGAAGGAATGACATAAACAAGTAATGTCATACTGCATAGGCACGGTATGACTTTTCAGACTTGGCCACTAAGTCATTCGGTATGACATAAAACTCAAAAGTCATTCTGTTGAGCCATATATGACATTTTAAGTCATATATATGAAAGTCATATGCACATCAGCCAAATGCTAGAATAGAGGACACGGTATGACTTTATTAAGTCATACCAGTGAATGTCTGATACCAACAAATGGTATGACATTCACAAAGTCATATCAGTTCAAGTCAGAATCAAGTACACGGCATGATATTTCTTTGGAAAGTCATACCGATTGATTTAGTTAAGCAAAACACATCAGTATGACATTTTAAGGCCAATACTGAGAAAGTCTGCTCACCTGACACGGTATGACATTATCTGAAAATGTCATACCGAGCCCAATATGCAATAAATCAATAGTTTTAATATATATAAATATTAGATAATTACCCACTTAATTATACTAATTATATAAATTCATAAATTAAATTAATTCGAAGGTGAATTAATTTAATAAATAAATTATACAACTAATTTAATTATTTTGATTAGTGAGATAATTAAATAAATACTTATAATATTGTATTTCTTCAACAGCAGAGACTTCCGGCTAGATTAAACTTTGTAGATCTCTGTCTTGATCGAACGGCCACTTGTAGTTGATGCATAATACTTAATCTGAGTAGCTGACACACAAATGTATTGTCTGGTTCATCTGTATCTAGCTGAATTAAATATTCTTTATCAAATAAACATTTGAAACGAGGCTTGTTCGTCGAGTCTGTGTCTTCGTAGATCTTCTTCATTAGTAACAATAGTATGGAATCTTCTGAATAAATAACGTATTAAAACTTTATACCTTCTGGACTTCTGGACGTGCTACAAAAGATTATTTGTACACTGAGGCCTGAACATATTAATGAACTTCTTCCAGTGGTGTGCAGCATCATCCTGAAATTCTTCAGACATATAATTTCAATAAATCACTTGACGTTCTTCGTACGGATTCCTTCAATAGTACTTGCTATTTACCTTGCTTTCTTATCAGAGTTGAGTTGGTACCTCTTTAATTACAAATAGGCTAAACATATGCCTTTCAATTTGTAGTTTCATTCTTGGCTCGTTTAAGCCCGGAAACAACTTGTAGCTTCATTATTGACTACATTGAAGTTGGAAACAACTTGTAGCTTAATTCCAGACTCGTTTGAATTCTAAAACAACTTGTAGCTTCATTTTTGGTTGTTTGAAATTGGAATCAACTTGTAGTTTCATTTTTAGCTCGTTTGAGCCCGGAAACAACTTGTAGCTTCATTATTGACTAGATTGAAGTTGGAAACAACTTGTAGCTTCATTCCAGACTCGTTTGAATTTTAAAACAACTTGTAGCTTCATTTTCTGTTGTTTGAAATTGGAATCCACTTGTAGTTTCATTCTTGACTCGTTTGAGCCCAAAAACAACTGGTAGCTTCATTATTGACTAGATTGAAGTTGTAAACAACTTGTAGCTTCATTCCAGACTCGTTTGAAGTTGAAAACAACTTGTAGCTTCATTTTCGGTTGTTTGAAATTTGAATCAACTTATAGTTTCATTCTTTGCTCGTTTGAGCCCAGAAACAACTTAGATTGAAGTTGGAAACAACTTGTAGCTTCATTCCAGACCCGTTTGAAGTAGAAAACAACTTGTAGCTTCATTTTCGGTTGTTTGAAATTGGAATCAACTTGTAGTTTCATTCTTGCCTCGTTTGTGCCCGGAAACAACTTGTAGCTTCATTATTGACTACATTGAAGTTGGAAACAACTTGTAGCTTCATTCCAGACCCGTTTGAAGTTGAAAACAACTTGTAGCTTCATTCCAAAATCGTTTGAAGTTGAAATGAACTTGTAGCTTCATTTTCGGTCGTATGAAATTGTAATCAACTTGTAGTTTCTTTCTTGACTCGTTTGAGCCCGGAAACAACTTGTAGCTTCATTATTGACTACATTGAAGTTGGAAACAACTTGTAGCTTCATTCTAGACCCGTTTGAAGTTGAAAACAACTTGTAGCTTCATTTTTGGTTGTTTGAAATTGGAATGAACTTGTAGTTTCATTCTTGGCTCGTTTAAGCCCGGAAACAACTTGTAGCTTCATTCCAGACTCGTTTGAATTCTAAAACAACTTGTAGCTTCATTTTTGGTTGTTTGAAATTGGAATCAACTTGTAGTTTCATTCTTGGCTCGTTTGAGCCCGGAAACAACTTGTAGCTTAATTATTGACTAGATTGAAGTTGGAAACAACTTGTAGCTTCATTCCAGACTCGTTTGAATTTTAAAACAACTTGTAGCTTCATTTTCTGTTGTTTGAAATTGGAATCAACTTGTAGTTTCATTCTTGACTCGTTTGAGCCCGACAACAATTTGTAGCTTCATTATTTACTAGATTGAAGTTGTAAACAACTTGTAGCTTCATTCTAGGATCGTTTGAAGTTGAAAACAACTTGTAGCTTCATTTTCGGTTGTTTGAAATTGGAATTAATTTGTAGTTTCATTCTTGGCTCGTTTGAGTCCGGAAACAACTTGTAGCTTCATTATTGACTAGATTGAAGTTGGAAACAACTTGTAGCTTCATTCCAGACACGTTTGAAGTTGAAAACAACTTGTAGCTTCATTTTCGGTTGTTTGAAATTTGAATCAACTTATAGTTTCATTCTTTGCTCGTTTGAGCCCGGAAACAACTTAGATTGAAGTTGGAAACAACTTGTAGCTTCATTCCAGACCCGTTTGAAGTAGAAAACAACTTGTAGCTTCATTTTCGGTTGTTTGAAATTGGAATCAACTTGTAGTTTCATTCTTGGCTCGTTTGTGCCCGGAAACAACTTGTAGCTTCATTATTGACTACATTGAAGTTGGAAACAACTTGTAGCTTCATTCCAGACCCGTTTGAAGTTGAAAACAACTTGTAGCTTCATTCCAAAATCGTTTGAAGTTGAAATGAACTTGTAGCTTCATTTTCGGTCGTATGAAATTGTAATCAACTTGTAGTTTCTTTCTTGACTCGTTTGAGCCCGGAAACAACTTGTAGCTTCATTATTGACTACATTGAAGTTGGAAACAACTTGTAGCTTCATTCGAGACCCGTTTGAAGTTGAAAACAACTTGTAGCTTCATTCCAAAATCGTTTGAAGTTGAAATGAACTTGTAGCTTCATTTTCGGTCGTATGAAATTGTAATCAACTTGTAGTTTCTTTCTTGACTCGTTTGAGCCCGGAAACAACTTGTAGCTTCATTATTGACTACATTGAAGTTGGAAACAACTTGTAGCTTCATTCTAGACCCGTTTGAAGTTGAAAACAACTTGTAGCTTCATTTTTGGTTGTTTGAAATTGGAATGAACTTGTAGTTTTATTCTTGGCTCGTTTAAGCCCGGAAACAACTTGTAGCTTCATTCCAGACTCGTTTGAATTCTAAAACAACTTGTAGCTTCATTTTTGGTTGTTTGAAATTGGAATCAACTTGTAGTTTCATTCTTGGCTCGTTTGAGCCCGGAAACAACTTGTAGCTTAATTATTGACTAGATTGAAGTTGGAAACAACTTGTAGCTTCATTCCAGACTCGTTTGAATTTTAAAACAACTTGTAGCTTCATTTTCTGTTGTTTGAAATTGGAATCAACTTGTAGTTTCATTCTTGACTCGTTTGAGCCCGACAACAATTTGTAGCTTCATTATTTACTAGATTGAAGTTGTAAACAACTTGTAGCTTCATTCTAGGCTCGTTTGAAGTTGAAAACAACTTGTAGCTTCATTTTCGGTTGTTTGAAATTGGAATTAATTTGTAGTTTCATTCTTGGCTCGTTTAAGCCCGGAAACAACTTGTAGCTTCATTATTGACTACATTGAAGTTGGAAACAACTTGTAGTTTAATTCCAGACTCGTTTGAATTCTAAAACAACTTGTAGCTTCATTTTTGGTTGTTTGAAATTGGAATCAACTTGTAGTTTCATTTTTAGCTCGTTTGAGCCCGGAAACAACTTGTAGCTTCATTATTGACTAGATTGAAATTGGAAACAACTTGTAGCTTCATTCCAGACTCGTTTGAATTTTAAAACAACTTGTAGCTTCATTTTCTGTTGTTTGAAATTGGAATCCACTTGTAGTTTCATTCTTGACTCGTTTGAGCCCAAAAACAACTTGTAGCTTCATTATTGACTAGATTGAAGTTGTAAACAACTTGTAGCTTCATTCCAGACTCGTTTGAAGTTGAAAACAACTTGTAGCTTCATTTTCGGTTGTTTGAAATTTGAATCAACTTATAGTTTCATTCTTTGCTCGTTTGAGCCCGGAAACAACTTAGATTGAAGTTGGAAACAACTTGTAGCTTCATTCCAGACCCGTTTGAAGAAGAAAACAACTTGTAGCTTCATTTTCGGTTGTTTGAAATTGGAATCAACTTGTAGTTTCATTCTTGCCTCGTTTGTGCCCGGAAACAACTTGTAGCTTCATTATTGACTACATTGAAGTTGGAAACAACTTGTAGCTTCATTCCAGACCCGTTTGAAGTTGAAAACAACTTGTAGCTTCATTCCAAAATCGTTTGAAGTTGAAATGAACTTGTAGCTTCATTTTCGGTCGTATGAAATTGTAATCAACTTGTAGTTTCTTTCTTGACTCGTTTGAGCCCGGAAACAACTTGTAGCTTCATTATTGACTACATTGAAGTTGGAAACAACTTGTAGCTTCATTCTAGACCCGTTTGAAGTTGAAAACAACTTGTAGCTTCATTTTTGGTTGTTTGAAATTGGAATGAACTTGTAGTTTCATTCTTGGCTCGTTTAAGCTCGGAAACAACTTGTAGCTTCATTCCAGACTCGTTTGAATTCTAAAACAACTTGTAGCTTCATTTTTGGTTGTTTGAAATTGGAATCAACTTGTAGTTTCATTCTTGGCTCGTTTGAGCCCGGAAACAACTTGTAGCTTAATTATTGACTAGATTGAAGTTGGAAACAACTTGTAGCTTCATTCCAGACTCGTTTGAATTTTAAAACAACTTGTAGCTTCATTTTCTGTTGTTGAAATTGGAATCAACTTGTAGTTTCATTCTTGACTCGTTTGAGCCCGACAACAATTTGTAGCTTCATTATTTACTAGATTGAAGTTGTAAACAACTTGTAGCTTCATTCTAGGCTCGTTTGAAGTTGAAAACAACTTGTAGCTTCATTTTCGGTTGTTTGAAATTGGAATTAATTTGTAGTTTCATTCTTGGCTCGTTTGAGTCCGGAAACAACTTGTAGCTTCATTATTGACTAGATTGAAGTTGGAAACAACTTGTAGCTTCATTCCAGACACGTTTGAAGTTGAAAACAACTTGTAGCTTCATTTTCGGTTGTTTGAAATTTGAATCAACTTATAGTTTCATTCTTTGCTCGTTTGAGCCCGGAAACAACTTAGATTGAAGTTGGAAACAACTTGTAGCTTCATTCCAGACCCGTTTGAAGTAGAAAACAACTTGTAGCTTCATTTTCGGTTGTTTGAAATTGGAATCAACTTGTAGTTTCATTCTTGGCTCGTTTGTGACCGGAAACAACTTGTAGCTTCATTATTGACTACATTGAAGTTGGAAACAACTTGTAGCTTCATTCCAGACCCGTTTGAAGTTGAAAACAACTTGTAGCTTCATTCCAAAATCGTTTGAAGTTGAAATGAACTTGTAGCTTCATTTTCGGTCGTATGAAATTGTAATCAACTTGTAGTTTCTTTCTTGACTCGTTTGAGCCCGGAAACAACTTGTAGCTTCATTATTGACTACATTGAAGTTGGAAACAACTTGTAGCTTCATTCTAGACCCGTTTGAAGTTGAAAACAACTTGTTGCTTCATTTTTGGTTGTTTGAAATTGGAATGAACTTGTAGTTTCATTCTTGGCTCGTTTAAGCCCGGAAACAACTTGTAGCTTCATTCCAGACTCGTTTGAATTCTAAAACAACTTGTAGCTTCATTTTTGGTTGTTTGAAATTGGAATCAACTTGTAGTTTCATTCTTGGCTCGTTTGAGCCCGGAAACAACTTGTAGCTTAATTATTGACTAGATTGAAGTTGGAAACAACTTGTAGCTTCATTCCAGACTCGTTTGAATTTTAAAACAACTTGTAGCTTCATTTTCTGTTGTTTGAAATTGGAATCAACTTGTAGTTTCATTCTTGACTCGTTTGAGCCCGACAACAATTTGTAGCTTTATTATTTACTAGATTGAAGTTGTAAACAACTTGTAGCTTCATTCTAGGCTCGTTTGAAGTTGAAAACAACTTGTAGCTTCATTTTCGGTTGTTTGAAATTGGAATTAATTTGTAGTTTCATTCTTGGCTCGTTTAAGCCCGGAAACAACTTGTAGCTTCATTAGTGACTACATTGAAGTTGGAAACAACTTGTAGCTTAATTCCAGACTCGTTTGAATTCTAAAACAACTTCTAGCTTCATTTTTGGTTGTTTGAAATTGGAATCAACTTGTAGTTTCATTTTTAGCTCGTTTGAGCCCGGAAACAACTTGTAGCTTCATTATTGACTAGATTGAAGTTGGAAACAACTTGTAGCTTCATTCCAGACTCGTTTGAATTTTAAAACAACTTGTAGCTTCATTTTCTGTTGTTTGAAATTGGAATCCACTTGTAGTTTCATTCTTGACTCGTTTGAGCCCAAAAACAACTTGTAGCTTCATTATTGACTAGATTGAAGTTGTAAACAACTTGTAGCTTCATTCCAGACTCGTTTGAAGTTGAAAACAACTTGTAGCTTCATTTTCGGTTGTTTGAAATTTGAATCAACTTATAGTTTCATTCTTTGCTCGTTTGAGCCCGGAAACAACTTAGATTGAAGTTGGAAACAACTTGTAGCTTCATTCCAGACCCGTTTGAAGTAGAAAACAACTTGTAGCTTCATTTTTGGTTGTTTGAAATTGGAATCAACTTGTAGTTTCATTCTTGCCTCGTTTGTGCTCGGAAACAACTTGTAGCTTCATTATTGACTACATTGAAGTTGGAAACAACTTGTAGCTTCATTCCAGACCCGTTTGAAGTAGAAAACAACTTGTAGCTTCATTCCAAAATCGTTTGAAGTTGAAATGAACTTGTAGCTTCATTTTCGGCCGTATGAAATTGTAATCAACTTGTAGTTTCTTTCTTGACTCGTTTGAGCCCGGAAACAACTTGTAGCTTCATTATTGACTACATTGAAGTTGGAAACAACTTGTAGCTTCATTCTAGACCCGTTTGAAGTTGAAAACAACTTGTAGCTTCATTTTTGGTTGTTTGAAATTGGAATGAACTTGTAGTTTCATTCTTGGCTCGTTTAAGCCCGGAAACAACTTGTAGCTTCATTCCAGACTCGTTTGAATTCTAAAACAACTTGTAGCTTCATTTTTGGTTGTTTGAAATTGGAATCAACTTGTAGTTTCATTCTTGGCTCGTTTGAGCCCGGAAACAACTTGTAGCTTAATTATTGACTAGATTGAA
Organism: Daucus carota subsp. sativus; assembly: GCF_001625215.2. Classification (NCBI taxonomy): domain Eukaryota; kingdom Viridiplantae; phylum Streptophyta; class Magnoliopsida; order Apiales; family Apiaceae; genus Daucus; species Daucus carota. The sequence continues at coordinate 24,111,353 of NC_030383.2, forward strand.
GTTGGAAACAACTTGTAGCTTCATTCCAGACTCGTTTGAATTTTAAAACAACTTGTAGCTTCATTTTCTGTTGTTTGAAATTGGAATCAACTTGTAGTTTCATTCTTGACTCGTTTGAGCCCGACAACAATTTGTAGCTTCATTATTTACTAGATTGAAGTTGTAAACAACTTGTAGCTTCATTCTAGGCTCGTTTGAAGTTGAAAACAACTTGTAGCTTCATTTTCGGTTGTTTGAAATTGGAATTAATTTGTAGTTTCATTCTTGGCTCGTTTGAGTCCGGAAACAACTTGTAGCTTCATTATTGACTAGATTGAAGTTGGAAACAACTTGTAGCTTCATTCCAGACACGTTTGAAGTTGAAAACAACTTGTAGCTTCATTTTCTGTTGTTTGAAATTGGAATCAACTTGTAGTTTCATTCTTGACTCGTTTGAGCCCGACAACAACTTGTAGCTTCATTATTGACTACATTGAAGTTGGAAACAACTTGTAGCTTCATTCCAGACCCGTTTGAAGTTGAAAACAACTTTTAGCTTCATTCCAGAATCGTTTGAAGTTGAAATGAACTTGTAGCATCATTTTCGGTTGTATGAAATAGTAATCAACTTGTAGTTTCATTCTTGACTCGTTTGAGCCCGCAAACAACTTGTAGCTTCATTATTGACTACATTGAAGTTGGAAACAACTTGTAGCTTCATTCCAGACCCGTTTGAAGTTGAAAACAACTTGTAGCTTCATTTTCGGTTGTTTGAAATTGGAATGAACATGTAGTTTCATTCTTGGCTCGTTTAAGCCCGGAAACAACTTGTAGCTTCATTATTGACTACATTGAAGTTGGAAACAACTTGTAGCTTCATTCCAGACTCGCTTGAATTCTAAAACAACTTGTAGCTTCATTTTTGGTTGTTTGAAATTGGAATCAACTTGTAGTTTCATTTTTGGCTCGTTTGAGCCCGGAAACAACTTGTAGCTTCATTATTGACTAGATTGAAGTTGGAAACAACTTGTAGCTTCATTCCAGACTCGTTTGAATTTTAAAACAACTTGTAGCTTCATTTTCTGTTGTTTGAAATTGGAATCCACTTGTAGTTTCATTCTTGACTCGTTTGAGCCCAAAAACAACTTGTAGCTTCATTATTGACTAGATTGAAGTAGTAAACAACTTGTAGCTTCATTCCAGACTCGTTTGAAGTTGAAAACAACTTGTAGCTTCATTTTCGGTTGTTTGAAATTTGAATCAACTTATAGTTTCATTCTTTGCTCGTTTGAGCCCGAAAACAACTTAGATTGAAGTTGGAAACAACTTGTAGCTTCATTCCAGACCCGTTTGAAGTAGAAAACAACTTGTAGCTTCATTTTCGGTTGTTTGAAATTGGAATCAACTTGTAGTTTCATTCTTGGCTCGTTTGTGCCCGGAAACAACTTGTAGCTTCATTATTGACTACATTGAAGTTGGAAACAACTTGTAGCTTCATTCCAGACCCGTTTGAAGTTGAAAACAACTTGTAGCTTCATTCCAAAATCGTTTGAAGTTGAAATGAACTTGTAGCTTCATTTTCGGTCGTATGAAATTGTAATCAACTTGTAGTTTCTTTCTTGACTCGTTTGAGCCCGGAAACAACTTGTAGCTTCATTATTGACTACATTGAAGTTGGAAACAACTTGTAGCTTCATTCTAGACCCGTTTGAAGTTGAAAACAACTTGTAGCTTCATTTTTGGTTGTTTGAAATTGGAATGAACTTGTAGTTTCATTCTTGGCTCGTTTAAGCCCGGAAACAACTTGTAGCTTCATTCCAGACTCGTTTGAATTCTAAAACAACTTGTAGCTTCATTTTTGGTTGTTTGAAATTGGAATCAACTTGTAGTTTCATTTTTAGCTCGTTTGAGCCCGGAAACAACTTGTAGCTTCATTATTGACTAGATTGAAGTTGTAAACAACTTGTAGCTTCATTCCAGACTCGTTTGAAGTTGAAAACAACTTGTAGCTTCATTTTCGGTTGTTTGAAATTTGAATCAACTTATAGTTTCATTCTTTGCTCGTTTGAGCCCGGAAACAACTTAGATTGAAGTTGGAAACAACTTGTAGCTTCATTCCAGACCCGTTTGAAGTAGAAAACAACTTGTAGCTTCATTTTTGGTTGTTTGAAATTGGAATCAACTTGTAGTTTCATTCTTGCCTCGTTTGTGCCCGGAAACAACTTGTAGCTTCATTATTGACTACATTGAAGTTGGAAACAACTTGTAGCTTCATTCCAGACCCGTTTGATGTTGAAAACAACTTGTAGCTTCATTCCAAAATCGTTTGAAGTTGAAATGAACTTGTAGCTTCATTTTCGGCCGTATGAAATTGTAATCAACTTGTAGTTTCTTTCTTGACTCGTTTGAGCCCGGAAACAACTTGTAGCTTCATTATTGACTACATTGAAGTTGGAAACAACTTGTAGCTTCATTCTAGACCCGTTTGAAGTTGAAAACAACTTGTAGCTTCATTTTTGGTTGTTTGAAATTGGAATGAACTTGTAGTTTCATTCTTGGCTCGTTTAAGCCCGGAAACAACTTGTAGCTTCATTCCAGACTCGTTTGAATTCTAAAACAACTTGTAGCTTCATTTTTGGTTGTTTGAAATTGGAATCAACTTGTAGTTTCATTCTTGGCTCGTTTGAGCCCGGAAACAACTTGTAGCTTAATTATTGACTAGATTGAAGTTGGAAACAACTTGTAGCTTCATTCCAGACTCGTTTGAATTTTAAAACAACTTGTAGCTTCATTTTCTGTTGTTTGAAATTGGAATCAACTTGTAGTTTCATTCTTGACTCGTTTGAGCCCGACAACAATTTGTAGCTTCATTATTTACTAGATTGAAGTTGTAAACAACTTGTAGCTTCATTCTAGGCTCGTTTGAAGTTGAAAACAACTTGTAGCTTCATTTTCGGTTGTTTGAAATTGGAATTAATTTGTAGTTTCATTCTTGGCTCGTTTGAGTCCGGAAACAACTTGTAGCTTCATTATTGACTAGATTGAAGTTGGAAACAACTTGTAGCTTCATTCCAGACACGTTTGAAGTTGAAAACAACTTGTAGCTTCATTTTCTGTTGTTTGAAATTGGAATCAACTTGTAGTTTCATTCTTGACTCGTTTGAGCCCGACAACAACTTGTAGCTTCATTATTGACTACATTGAAGTTGGAAACAACTTGTAGCTTCATTCCAGACCCGTTTGAAGTTGAAAACAACTTGTAGCTTCATTCCAGAATCGTTTGAAGTTGAAATGAACTTGTAGCATCATTTTCGGTTGTATGAAATAGTAATCAACTTGTAGTTTCATTCTTGACTCGTTTGAGCCCGCAAACAACTTGTAGCTTCATTATTGACTACATTGAAGTTGGAAACAACTTGTAGCTTCATTCCAGACCCGTTTGAAGTTGAAAACAACTTGTAGCTTCATTTTCGGTTGTTTGAAATTGGAATGAACATGTAGTTTCATTCTTGGCTCGTTTAAGCCCGGAAACAACTTGTAGCTTCATTATTGACTACATTGAAGTTGGAAACAACTTGTAGCTTCATTCCAGACTCGTTTGAATTCTAAAACAACTTGTAGCTTCATTTTCTGTTGTTTGAAATTGGAATCCACTTGTAGTTTCATTCTTGACTCGTTTGAGCCCAAAAACAACTTGTAGCTTCATTATTGACTAGATTGAAGTAGTAAACAACTTGTAGCTTCATTCCAGACTCGTTTGAAGTTGAAAACAACTTGTAGCTTCATTTTCGGTTGTTTGAAATTTGAATCAACTTATAGTTTCATTCTTTGCTCGTTTGAGCCCGGAAACAACTTAGATTGAAGTTGGAAACAACTTGTAGCTTCATTCCAGACCCGTTTGAAGTAGAAAACAACTTGTAGCTTCATTTTCGGTTGTTTGAAATTGGAATCAACTTGTAGTTTCATTCTTGGCTCGTTTGTGCCCGGAAACAACTTGTAGCTTCATTATTGACTACATTGAAGTTGGAAACAACTTGTAGCTTCATTCCAGACCCGTTTGAAGTTGAAAACAACTTGTAGCTTCATTCCAAAATCGTTTGAAGTTGAAATGAACTTGTAGCTTCATTTTCGGTCGTATGAAATTGTAATCAACTTGTAGTTTCTTTCTTGACTCGTTTGAGCCCGGAAACAACTTGTAGCTTCATTATTGACTACATTGAAGTTGGAAACAACTTGTAGCTTCATTCTAGACCCGTTTGAAGTTGAAAACAACTTGTAGCTTCATTTTTGGTTGTTTGAAATTGGAATGAACTTGTAGTTTCATTCTTGGCTCGTTTAAGCCCGGAAACAACTTGTAGCTTCATTCCAGACTCGTTTGAATTCTAAAACAACTTGTAGCTTCATTTTTGGTTGTTTGAAATTGGAATCAACTTGTAGTTTCATTCTTGGCTCGTTTGAGCCCGGAAACAACTTGTAGCTTAATTATTGACTAGATTGAAGTTGGAAACAACTTGTAGCTTCATTCCAGACTCGTTTGAATTTTAAAACAACTTGTAGCTTCATTTTCTGTTGTTTGAAATTGGAATCAACTTGTAGTTTCATTCTTGACTCGTTTGAGCCCGACAACAATTTGTAGCTTCATTATTTACTAGATTGAAGTTGTAAACAACTTGTAGCTTCATTCTAGGCTCGTTTGAAGTTGAAAACAACTTGTAGCTTCATTTTCGGTTGTTTGAAATTGGAATTAATTTGTAGTTTCATTCTTGGCTCGTTTGAGTCCGGAAACAACTTGTAGCTTCATTATTGACTAGATTGAAGTTGGAAACAACTTGTAGCTTCATTCCAGACACGTTTGAAGTTGAAAACAACTTGTAGCTTCATTTTCTGTTGTTTGAAATTGGAATCAACTTGTAGTTTCATTCTTGACTCGTTTGAGCCCGACAACAACTTGTAGCTTCATTATTGACTACATTGAAGTTGGAAACAACTTGTAGCTTCATTCTAGACCCGTTTGAAGTTGAAAACAACTTGTAGCTTCATTCCAGAATCGTTTGAAGTTGAAATGAACTTGTAGCATCATTTTCGGTTGTATGAAATTGTAATCAACTTGTAGTTTCATTCTTGACTCGTTTGAGCCCGGAAACAACTTGTAGCTTCATTATTGACTACAATGAAGTTGGAAACAACTTGTAGCTTCATTCCAGACCCGTTTGAAGTTGAAAACAACTTGTAGCTTCATTTTCGGTTGTTTGAAATTGGAATGAACATGTAGTTTCATTCTTGGCTCGTTTAAGCCCGGAAACAACTTGTAGCTTCATTATTGACTACATTGAAGTTGGAAACAACTTGTAGCTTCATTCCAGACTCGTTTGAATTCTAAAACAACTTGTAGCTTCATTTTTGGTTGTTTGAAATTGGAATCAACTTGTAGTTTCATTTTTGGCTCGTTTGAGCCCGGAAACAACTTGTAGCTTCATTATTGACTAGATTGAAGTTGGAAACAACTTGTAGCTTCATTCCAGACTCGTTTGAATTTTAAAACAACTTGTAGCTTCATTTTCTGTTGTTTGAAATTGGAATCCACTTGTAGTTTCATTCTTGACTCGTTTGAGCCCAAAAACAACTTGTAGCTTCATTATTGACTAGATTGAAGTTGTAAACAACTTGTAGCTTCATTCCAGACTCGTTTGAAGTTGAAAACAACTTGTAGCTTCATTTTCGGTTGTTTGAAATTTGAATCAACTTATAGTTTCATTCTTTGCTCGTTTGAGCCCGGAAACAACTTAGATTGAAGTTGGAAACAACTTGTAGCTTCATTCCAGACCCGTTTGAAGTAGAAAACAACTTGTAGCTTCATTTTCGGTTGTTTGAAATTGGAATCAACTTGTAGTTTCATTCTTGGCTCGTTTGTGCCCGGAAACAACTTGTAGCTTCATTATTGACTACATTGAAGTTGGAAACAACTTGTAGCTTCATTCCAGACCTGTTTGAAGTTGAAAACAACTTGTAGCTTCATTCCAAAATCGTTTGAAGTTGAAATGAACTTGTAGCTTCATTTTCGGTCGTATGAAATTGTAATCAACTTGTAGTTTCTTTCTTGACTCGTTTGAGCCCGGAAACAACTTGTAGCTTCATTATTGACTACATTGAAGTTGGAAACAACTTGTAGCTTCATTCTAGACCCGTTTGAAGTTGAAAACAACTTGTAGCTTCATTTTTGGTTGTTTGAAATTGGAATGAACTTGTAGTTTCATTCTTGGCTCGTTTAAGCCCGGAAACAACTTGTAGCTTCATTCCAGACTCGTTTGAATTCTAAAACAACTTGTAGCTTCATTTTTGGTTGTTTGAAATTGGAATCAACTTGTAGTTTCATTCTTGGCTCGTTTGAGCCCGGAAACAACTTGTAGCTTAATTATTGACTAGATTGAAGTTGGAAACAACTTGTAGCTTCATTCCAGACTCGTTTGAATTTTAAAACAACTTGTAGCTTCATTTTCTGTTGTTTGAAATTGGAATTAACTTGTAGTTTCATTCTTGACTCGTTTGAGCCCGACAACAATTTGTAGCTTCATTATTTACTAGATTGAAGTTGTAAACAACTTGTAGCTTCATTCTAGGCTCGTTTGAAGTTGAAAACAACTTGTAGCTTCATTTTCGGTTGTTTGAAATTGGAATTAATTTGTAGTTTCATTCTTGGCTCGTTTGAGTCCGGAAACAACTTGTAGCTTCATTATTGACTAGATTGAAGTTGGAAACAACTTGTAGCTTCATTCCAGACACGTTTGAAGTTGAAAACAACTTGTAGCTTCATTTTCTGTTGTTTGAAATTGGAATCAACTTGTAGTTTCATTCTTGACTCGTTTGAGCCCGACAACAACTTGTAGCTTCATTATTGACTACATTGAAGTTGGAAACAACTTGTAGCTTCATTCCAGACTCGTTTGAAGTTGAAAACAACTTGTAGCTTCATTCCAGAATCGTTTGAAGTTGAAATGAACTTGTAGCATCATTTTCGGTTGTATGAAATTGTAATCAACTTGTAGTTTCATTCTTGACTCGTTTGAGCCCGGAAACAACTTGTAGCTTCATTATTGACTACATTGAAGTTGGAAACAACTTGTAGCTTCATTCCAGACCCGTTTGAAGTTGAAAACAACTTGTAGCTTCATTTTCGGTTGTTTGAAATTGGAATGAACATGTAGTTTCATTCTTGACTCGTTTGAGCCCGGAAACAACTTGTAGCTTCATTATTGACTACATTGAAGTTGGAAACAACTTGTAGCTTCATTCTAGACCCGTTTGAAGTTGAAAACAACTTGTAGCTTCATTTTTGGTTGTTTGAAATTGGAATGAACTTGTAGTTTCATTCTTGGCTCGTTTAAGCCCGGAAACAACTTGTAGCTTCATTCCAGACTCGTTTGAATTCTAAAACAACTTGTAGCTTCATTTTTGGTTGTTTGAAATTGGAATCAACTTGTAGTTTCATTCTTGGCTCGTTTGAGCCCGGAAACAACTTGTAGCTTAATTATTGACTAGATTGAAGTTGGAAACAACTTGTAGCTTCATTCCAGACTCGTTTGAATTTTAAAACAACTTGTAGCTTCATTTTCTGTTGTTTGAAATTGGAATCAACTTGTAGTTTCATTCTTGACTCGTTTGAGCCCGACAACAATTTGTAGCTTCATTATTTACTAGATTGAAGTTGTAAACAACTTGTAGCTTCATTCTAGGCTCGTTTGAAGTTGAAAACAACTTGTAGCTTCATTTTCGGTTGTTTGAAATTGGAATTAATTTGTAGTTTCATTCTTGGCTCGTTTGAGTCCGGAAACAACTTGTAGCTTCATTATTGACTAGATTGAAGTTGGAAACAACTTGTAGCTTCATTCCAGACACGTTTGAAGTTGAAAACAACTTGTAGCTTCATTTTCTGTTGTTTGAAATTGGAATCAACTTGTAGTTTCATTCTTGACTCGTTTGAGCCCGACAACAACTTGTAGCTTCATTATTGACTACATTGAAGTTGGAAACAACTTGTAGCTTCATTCCAGACCCGTTTGAAGTTGAAAACAACTTGTAGCTTCATTCCAGAATCGTTTGAAGTTGAAATGAACTTGTAGCATCATTTTCGGTTGTATGAAATTGTAATCAACTTGTAGTTTCATTCTTGACTCGTTTGAGCCCGGAAACAACTTGTAGCTATATTATTGACTACATTGAAGTTGGAAACAACTTGTAGCTTCATTCCAGACCCGTTTGAAGTTGAAAACAACTTGTAGCTTCATTTTCGGTTGTTTGAAATTGGAATGAACATGTAGTTTCATTCTTGGCTCGTTTAAGCCCGGAAACAACTTGTAGCTTCATTATTGACTACATTGAAGTTGGAAACAACTTGTAGCTTCATTCCAGACTCGTTTGAATTCTAAAACAACTTGTAGCTTCATTTTTGGTTGTTTGAAATTGGAATCAACTTGTAGTTTCATTTTTGGCTCGTTTGAGCCCGGAAACAACTTGTAGCTTCATTATTGACTAGATTGAAGTTGGAAACAACTTGTAGCTTCATTCCAGACTCGTTTGAATTTTAAAACAACTTGTAGCTTCATTTTCTGTTGTTTGAAATTGGAATCCACTTGTAGTTTCATTCTTGACTCGTTTGAGCCCAAAAACAACTTGTAGCTTCATTATTGACTAGATTGAAGTTGTAAACAACTTGTAGCTTCATTCCAGACTCGTTTGAAGTTGAAAACAACTTGTAGCTTCATTTTCGGTTGTTTGAAATTTGAATCAACTTATAGTTTCATTCTTTGCTCGTTTGAGCCCGGAAACAACTTAGATTGAAGTTGGAAACAACTTGTAGCTTCATTCCAGACCCGTTTGAAGTAGAAAACAACTTGTAGCTTCATTTTCGGTTGTTTGAAATTGGAATCAACTTGTAGTTTCATTCTTGGCTCGTTTGTGCCCGGAAACAACTTGTAGCTTCATTATTGACTACATTGAAGTTGGAAACAACTTGTAGCTTCATTCCAGACCTGTTTGAAGTTGAAAACAACTTGTAGCTTCATTCCAAAATCGTTTGAAGTTGAAATGAACTTGTAGCTTCATTTTCGGTCGTATGAAATTGTAATCAACTTGTAGTTTCTTTCTTGACTCGTTTGAGCCCGGAAACAACTTGTAGCTTCATTATTGACTACATTGAAGTTGGAAACAACTTGTAGCTTCATTCTAGACCCGTTTGAAGTTGAAAACAACTTGTAGCTTCATTTTTGGTTGTTTGAAATTGGAATGAACTTGTAGTTTCATTCTTGGCTCGTTTAAGCCCGGAAACAACTTGTAGCTTCATTCCAGACTCGTTTGAATTCTAAAACAACTTGTAGCTTCATTTTTGGTTGTTTGAAATTGGAATCAACTTGTAGTTTCATTCTTGACTCGTTTGAGCCCGACAACAATTTGTAGCTTCATTATTTACTAGATTGAAGTTGTAAACAACTTGTAGCTTCATTCTAGGCTCGTTTGAAGTTGAAAACAACTTGTAGCTTCATTTTCGGTTGTTTGAAATTGGAATTAATTTGTAGTTTCATTCTTGGCTCGTTTGAGTCCGGAAACAACTTGTAGCTTCATTATTGACTAGATTGAAGTTGGAAACAACTTGTAGCTTCATTCCAGACACGTTTGAAGTTGAAAACAACTTGTAGCTTCATTTTCTGTTGTTTGAAATTGGAATCAACTTGTAGTTTCATTCTTGACTCGTTTGAGCCCGACAACAACTTGTAGCTTCATTATTGACTAGATTGAAGTTGTAAACAACTTGTAGCTTCATTCCAGACTCGTTTGAAGTTGAAAACAACTTGTAGCTTCATTTTCGATTGTTTGAAATTGGAATTAATTTGTAGTTTCATTCTTGACTCGTTTGAGCCCGGAAACAACTTGTAGCTTCATTTTTGGTTGTTTGAAATTGGAAACAACTTGTAGTTTCATTCTTGGCTCGTTTGAGCCCGGAAACAACTTGTAGCTTCGTTATTGACTAGATTGAAGTTGGAAACAACTTGTAGCTTCATTCTAGACTCGTTTGAATTTTAAAACAACTTGTAGCTTCATTTTCTGTTGTTTGAAATTGGAATCAACTTGTAGTTTCATTCTTGACTCGTTTGAGCCCGACAACAACTTGTAGCTTCATTATTTACTAGATTGAAGTTGGAAACAATTTGTAGCTTCATTCCAGACTCGTTTGAATTTTAAAACAACTTGTAGCTTCATTTTCTGTTGTTTGAAATTGGAATCAACTTGTAGTTTCATTCTTGACTCGTTTGAGCCCGACAACAACTTGTAGCTTTATTATTTACTAGATTGAAGTTGTAAATAACTTGTAGCTTCATTCCAGACTCGTTTGAAGTTGAAAACAACTTGTCGCTTCATTTTGGGTTGTTTGAAATTGGAATCAACTTGTAGTTTCATTCTTGACTCGTTTGAGCCCGACAACAACTTGTAGCTTTATTATTTACTAGATTGAAGTTGTAAATAACTTGTAGCTTCATTCCAGACTCGTTTGAAGTTGAAAACAACTTGTCGCTTCATTTTGGGTTGTTTGAAATTGGAATTAATTTGTAGTTTCATTCTTGACTCGTTTGAGCCCGACAACAATTTGTAGCTTCATTATTTACTAGATTGAAGTTGTAAACAACTTGTAGCTTCATTCTAGGCTCGTTTGAAGTTGAAAACAACTTGTAGCTTCATTTTCGGTTGTTTGAAATTGGAATTAATTTGTAGTTTCATTCTTGGCTCGTTTGAGTCCGGAAACAACTTGTAGCTTCATTATTGACTAGATTGAAGTTGGAAACAACTTGTAGCTTCATTCCAGACACGTTTGAAGTTGAAAACAACTTGTAGCTTCATTTTCTGTTGTTTGAAATTGGAATCAACTTGTAGTTTCATTCTTGACTCGTTTGAGCCCGACAACAACTTGTAGCTTCATTATTGACTACATTGAAGTTGGAAACAACTTGTAGCTTCATTCCAGACCCGTTTGAAGTTGAAAACAACTTGTAGCTTCATTCCAGAATCGTTTGAAGTTGAAATGAACTTGTAGCATCATTTTCGGTTGTATGAAATTGTAATCAACTTGTAGTTTCATTCTTGACTCGTTTGAGCCCGGAAACAACTTGTAGCTTCATTATTGACTACATTGAAGTTGGAAACAACTTGTAGCTTCATTCCAGACCCGTTTGAAGTTGAAAACAACTTGTAGCTTCATTTTCGGTTGTTTGAAATTGGAATGAACATGTAGTTTCATTCTTGACTCGTTTGAGCCCGGAAACAACTTGTAGCTTCATTATTGACTACATTGAAGTTGGAAACAACTTGTAGCTTCATTCTAGACCCGTTTGAAGTTGAAAACAACTTGTAGCTTCATTTTTGGTTGTTTGAAATTGGAATGAACTTGTAGTTTCATTCTTGGCTCGTTTAAGCCCGGAAACAACTTGTAGCTTCATTCCAGACTCGTTTGAATTCTAAAACAACTTGTAGCTTCATTTTTGGTTGTTTGAAATTGGAATCAACTTGTAGTTTCATTCTTGGCTCGTTTGAGCCCGGAAACAACTTGTAGCTTAATTATTGACTAGATTGAAGTTGGAAACAACTTGTAGCTTCATTCCAGACTCGTTTGAATTTTAAAACAACTTGTAGCTTCATTTTCTGTTGTTTGAAATTGGAATCAACTTGTAGTTTCATTCTTGACTCGTTTGAGCCCGACAACAATTTGTAGCTTCATTATTTACTAGATTGAAGTTGTAAACAACTTGTAGCTTCATTCTAGGCTCGTTTGAAGTTGAAAACAACTTGTAGCTTCATTTTCGGTTGTTTGAAATTGGAATTAATTTGTAGTTTCATTCTTGGCTCGTTTGAGTCCGGAAACAACTTGTAGCTTCATTATTGACTAGATTGAAGTTGGAAACAACTTGTAGCTTCATTCCAGACACGTTTGAAGTTGAAAACAACTTGTAGCTTCATTTTCTGTTGTTTGAAATTGGAATCAACTTGTAGTTTCATTCTTGACTCGTTTGAGCCCGACAACAACTTGTAGCTTCATTATTGACTACATTGAAGTTGGAAACAACTTGTAGCTTCATTCCAGACCCGTTTGAAATTGGAATCAACTTGTAGTTTCATTCTTGACTCGTTTGAGCCCGACAACAACTTGTAGCTTCATTATTGACTACATTGAAGTTGGAAACAACTTGTAGCTTCATTCCAGACCCGTTTGAAGTTGAAAACAACTTGTAGCTTCATTCCAGAATCGTTTGAAGTTGAAATGAACTTGTAGCATCATTTTCGGTTGTATGAAATTGTAATCAACTTGTAGTTTCATTCTTGACTCGTTTGAGCCCGGAAACAACTTGTAGCTTCATTATTGACTACATTGAAGTTGGAAACAACTTGTAGCTTCATTCCAGACCCGTTTGAAGTTGAAAACAACTTGTAGCTTCATTTTCGGTTGTTTGAAATTGGAATGAACATGTAGTTTCATTCTTGACTCGTTTGAGCCCGGAAACAACTTGTAGCTTCATTATTGACTACATTGAAGTTGGAAACAACTTGTAGCTTCATTCTAGACCCGTTTGAAGTTGAAAACAACTTGTAGCTTCATTTTTGGTTGTTTGAAATTGGAATGAACTTGTAGTTTCATTCTTGGCTCGTTTAAGCCCGGAAACAACTTGTAGCTTCATTCCAGACTCGTTTGAATTCTAAAACAACTTGTAGCTTCATTTTTGGTTGTTTGAAATTGGAATCAACTTGTAGTTTCATTCTTGGCTCGTTTGAGCCCGGAAACAACTTGTAGCTTAATTATTGACTAGATTGAAGTTGGAAACAACTTGTAGCTTCATTCCAGACTCGTTTGAATTTTAAAACAACTTGTAGCTTCATTTTCTGTTGTTTGAAATTGGAATCAACTTGTAGTTTCATTCTTGACTCGTTTGAGCCCGACAACAATTTGTAGCTTCATTATTTACTAGATTGAAGTTGTAAACAACTTGTAGCTTCATTCTAGGCTCGTTTGAAGTTGAAAACAACTTGTAGCTTCATTTTCGGTTGTTTGAAATTGGAATTAATTTGTAGTTTCATTCTTGGCTCGTTTGAGTCCGGAAACAACTTGTAGCTTCATTATTGACTAGATTGAAGTTGGAAACAACTTGTAGCTTCATTCCAGACACGTTTGAAGTTGAAAACAACTTGTAGCTTCATTTTCTGTTGTTTGAAATTGGAATCAACTTGTAGTTTCATTCTTGACTCGTTTGAGCCCGACAACAACTTGTAGCTTCATTATTGACTACATTGAAGTTGGAAACAACTTGTAGCTTCATTCCAGACCCGTTTGAAGTTGGAACAACTTGTAGCTTCATTTTCGGTTGTTTGAAATTGGAACAACTTGTAGCTTCATTATTTGACATTCCAGATCGTTTGAAGTTGAAAACAACTTGTAGCTTCATTTTCGGTTGTTTGAAAATTGGAATCAACTTGTAGTTTCATTCTTGACTAAACAACTTGTAGCTTCATTCCAGAATCGTTTGAAGTTGAAATGAACTTGTAGCTTCATTTTCGGTTGTTTGATTGGAATCAACTTGTAGTTTCATTCTTGACTCGTTTGAGCCCGGAAACAACTTGTAGCTTCATTATTGACTAGATTGAAGTTGGAAACAACTTGTAGCTTCATTCCAGACTCGTTTGAAGTTGAAAACAACTTGTCTCTTCATTTTCGGTTGTTTGAAATTGGAATCAACTTGTAGTTTCATTCTTGACTCGTTTGAGCCCGGAAACAACTTGTAGCTTCATTATTGACTAGATTGAAGTTGGAAACAACTTGTAGCTTCATTCCAGACTCGTTTGAATTCTAAAACAACTTGTAGCTTCATTTTTGGTTGTTTGAAATTGGAATCAACTTGTAGTTTCATTCTTGGCTCGTTTGAGCCCGGAAACAACTTGTAGCTTAATTATTGACTAGATTGAAGTTGGAAACAACTTGTAGCTTCATTCCAGACTCGTTTGAATTTTAAAACAACTTGTAGCTTCATTTTCTGTTGTTTGAAATTGGAATCAACTTGTAGTTTCATTCTTGACTCGTTTGAGCCCGACAACAATTTGTAGCTTCATTATTTACTAGATTGAAGTTGTAAACAACTTGTAGCTTCATTCTAGGCTCGTTTGAAGTTGAAAACAACTTGTAGCTTCATTTTCGGTTGTTTGAAATTGGAATTAATTTGTAGTTTCATTCTTGGCTCGTTTGAGTCCGGAAACAACTTGTAGCTTCATTATTGACTAGATTGAAGTTGGAAACAACTTGTAGCTTCATTCCAGACACGTTTGAAGTTGAAAACAACTTGTAGCTTCATTTTCTGTTGTTTGAAATTGGAATCAACTTGTAGTTTCATTCTTGACTCGTTTGAGCCCGACAACAACTTGTAGCTTCATTATTGACTACATTGAAGTTGGAAACAACTTGTAGCTTCATTCCAGACCCGTTTGAAGTTGAAAACAACTTGTAGCTTCATTCCAGAATCGTTTGAAGTTGAAATGAACTTGTAGCATCATTTTCGGTTGTATGAAATTGTAATCAACTTGTAGTTTCATTCTTGACTCGTTTGAGCCCGGAAACAACTTGTAGCTTCATTATTGACTACATTGAAGTTGGAAACAACTTGTAGCTTCATTCCAGACCCGTTTGAAGTTGAAAACAACTTGTAGCTTCATTTTCGGTTGTTTGAAATTGGAATGAACATGTAGTTTCATTCTTGGCTCGTTTAAGCCCGGAAACAACTTGTAGCTTCATTATTGACTACATTGAAGTTGGAAACAACTTGTAGCTTCATTCCAGACTCGTTTGAATTCTAAAACAACTTGTAGCTTCATTTTTGGTTGTTTGAAATTGGAATCAACTTGTAGTTTCATTTTTGGCTCGTTTGAGCCCGGAAACAACTTGTAGCTTCATTATTGACTAGATTGAAGTTGGAAACAACTTGTAGCTTCATTCCAGACTCGTTTGAATTTTAAAACAACTTGTAGCTTCATTTTCTGTTGTTTGAAATTGGAATCCACTTGTAGTTTCATTCTTGACTCGTTTGAGCCCAAAAACAACTTGTAGCTTCATTATTGACTAGATTGAAGTTGTAAACAACTTGTAGCTTCATTCCAGACTCGTTTGAAGTTGAAAACAACTTGTAGCTTCATTTTCGGTTGTTTGAAATTTGAATCAACTTATAGTTTCATTCTTTGCTCGTTTGAGCCCGGAAACAACTTAGATTGAAGTTGGAAACAACTTGTAGCTTCATTCCAGACCCGTTTGAAGTAGAAAACAACTTGTAGCTTCATTTTCGGTTGTTTGAAATTGGAATCAACTTGTAGTTTCATTCTTGGCTCGTTTGTGCCCGGAAACAACTTGTAGCTTCATTATTGACTACATTGAAGTTGGAAACAACTTGTAGCTTCATTCCAGACCTGTTTGAAGTTGAAAACAACTTGTAGCTTCATTCCAAAATCGTTTGAAGTTGAAATGAACTTGTAGCTTCATTTTCGGTCGTATGAAATTGTAATCAACTTGTAGTTTCTTTCTTGACTCGTTTGAGCCCGGAAACAACTTGTAGCTTCATTATTGACTACATTGAAGTTGGAAACAACTTGTAGCTTCATTCTAGACCCGTTTGAAGTTGAAAACAACTTGTAGCTTCATTTTTGGTTGTTTGAAATTGGAATGAACTTGTAGTTTCATTCTTGGCTCGTTTAAGCCCGGAAACAACTTGTAGCTTCATTCCAGACTCGTTTGAATTCTAAAACAACTTGTAGCTTCATTTTTGGTTGTTTGAAATTGGAATCAACTTGTAGTTTCATTCTTGACTCGTTTGAGCCCGACAACAATTTGTAGCTTCATTATTTACTAGATTGAAGTTGTAAACAACTTGTAGCTTCATTCTAGGCTCGTTTGAAGTTGAAAACAACTTGTAGCTTCATTTTCGGTTGTTTGAAATTGGAATTAATTTGTAGTTTCATTCTTGGCTCGTTTGAGTCCGGAAACAACTTGTAGCTTCATTATTGACTAGATTGAAGTTGGAAACAACTTGTAGCTTCATTCCAGACACGTTTGAAGTTGAAAACAACTTGTAGCTTCATTTTCTGTTGTTTGAAATTGGAATCAACTTGTAGTTTCATTCTTGACTCGTTTGAGCCCGACAACAACTTGTAGCTTCATTATTGACTAGATTGAAGTTGTAAACAACTTGTAGCTTCATTCCAGACTCGTTTGAAGTTGAAAACAACTTGTAGCTTCATTTTCGATTGTTTGAAATTGGAATTAATTTGTAGTTTCATTCTTGACTCGTTTGAGCCCGGAAACAACTTGTAGCTTCATTTTTGGTTGTTTGAAATTGGAAACAACTTGTAGTTTCATTCTTGGCTCGTTTGAGCCCGGAAACAACTTGTAGCTTCGTTATTGACTAGATTGAAGTTGGAAACAACTTGTAGCTTCATTCTAGACTCGTTTGAATTTTAAAACAACTTGTAGCTTCATTTTCTGTTGTTTGAAATTGGAATCAACTTGTAGTTTCATTCTTGACTCGTTTGAGCCCGACAACAACTTGTAGCTTCATTATTTACTAGATTGAAGTTGGAAACAATTTGTAGCTTCATTCCAGACTCGTTTGAATTTTAAAACAACTTGTAGCTTCATTTTCTGTTGTTTGAAATTGGAATCAACTTGTAGTTTCATTCTTGACTCGTTTGAGCCCGACAACAACTTGTAGCTTTATTATTTACTAGATTGAAGTTGTAAACAACTTGTAGCTTCATTCCAGACTCGTTTGAAGTTGAAAACAACTTGTCGCTTCATTTTGGGTTGTTTGAAATTGGAATTAATTTGTAGTTTCATTCTTGGCTCGTTTGAGCCCGGAAACAACTTGTAGCTTCATTATTGACTAGATTGAAGTTGGAAACAACTTGTAGCTTCATTCCAGACACATTTGAAGTTGAAAACAACTTGTAGCTTCATTTTCGGTTGTTTGAAATTGGAATTAATTTGTAGTTTCATTCTTGACTCGTTTGAGCCCGGAAACAACTTGTAGCTTCATTATTGACGAGATTCAAGTTGGAAACAACTTGTAACTTCATTCCAGACCCGTTTGAAGTTGAAAACAACTTGTAGCTTCATTCCAGAATCGTTTGAAGTTGAAATGAACTTGTAGCTTCATTTTCGGTTGTATGAAATTGTAATCAACTTGTAGTTTCATTCTGGACTCGTTTGAGCCCGGAAACAACTTGTAGCTTCATTATTGACTACATTGAAGGTGGAAACAACTTGTAGCTTCATTCCAGACCTGTTTGAAGTTGAAAACAACTTGTAGCTTCATTATCTGTTGTTTGAAATTGGAATCAACTTGTATTTTCATTCTTGACTCGTTTGAGCCCAGAAACAACTTGTAGCTTCATTATTGACTAGATTGTAGTTGGAAACAACTTGTAGCTTCATTCCAGACACGTTTGAAGTTGAAAACAACTTGTAGCTTCATTTTCGGTTGTTTGAAATTGGAATTAATTTGTAGTTTCATTCTTGACTCGTTTGAGCCCGGAAACAACTTGTAGCTTCATTATTGACTAGATTGAAGTTGTAAACAACTTGTAGCTTCATTCCAGACTCGTTTGAATTTTAAAACAACTTGTAGCTTCATTTTCGGTTGTTTGAAATTGGAATCAACTTGTAGTTTTATTCTTGGCTCGTTTGAGCCCGAAAAAAACTTAGATTGAAGTTGGAAACAACTTGTAGCTTCATTCCAGACCCGTTTGAAGTTGAAAACAACTTGTAGCTTCATTTTCGGTTGTTTGAAATTAGAATCAACTTGTAGTTTCATTCTTGGCTCGTTTGAGGTCGGAAACAACTTGTAGCTTCATTATTGACTACATTGAAGTTGGAAACAACTTGTAGCTTCATTCCAGACCCGTTTGAAGTTGAAAACAACTTGTAGCTTCATTCCAGAATCGTTTGAAGTTGAAATGAACTTGTAGCATCATTTTCGGTTGTATGAAATTGTAATCAACTTGTAGTTTCATTCTTGACTCGTTTGAGCCCGGAAACAACTTGTAGCTTCATTATTGACTACATTGAAGTTGGAAACAACTTGTAGCTTCATTCCAGACCCGTTTGAAGTTGAAAACAACTTGTAGCTTCATTTTCGGTTGTTTGAAATTGGAATGAACTTGTAGTTTCATTCTTGGCTCGTTTAAGCCCGGAAACAACTTGTAGCTTCATTATTGACTACATTGAAGTTGGAAACAACTTGTAGCTTCATTTTTGGTTGTTTGAAATTGGAATCAACTTGTAGTTTCATTTTTGGCTCGTTTGAGCCCGGAAACAACTTGTAGCTTCCATATTGACTAGATTGAAGTTGGAAACAACTTGTAGCTTCATTCCAGACTCGTTTGAATTTTAAAACAACTTGTAGCTTCATTTTCTGTTGTTTGAAATTGGAATCAACTTGTAGTTTCATTCTTGACTCGTTTGAGCCCGACAACAACTTGTAGCTTCATTATTTACTAGATTGAAGTTGTAAATAACTTGTAGCTTCATTCCAGACTCGTTTGAAGTTGAAAACAACTTGTCGCTTCATTTTGGGTTGTTTGAAATTGGAATTAATTTGTAGTTTCATTCTTGGCTCGTTTGAGCCCGGAAACAACTTGTAGCTTCATTATTGACTAGATTGAAGTTGGAAACAACTTGTAGCTTCATTCCAGACACGTTTGAAGTTGAAAACAACTTGTAGCTTCATTTTCTGTTGTTTGAAATTGGAATCAACTTGTAGTTTCATTCTTGACTCGTTTGAGCCCGACAACAACTTGTAGCTTCATTATTGACTAGATTGAAGTTGTAAACAACTTGTAGCTTCATTCCAGACTCGTTTGAAGTTGAAAACAACTTGTAGCTTCATTTTCGGTTGTTTGAAAATGGAATTAATTTGTAGTTTCATTCTTGACTCGTTTGAGCCCGGAAACAACTTGTAGCTTCATTTTTGGTTGTTTGAAATTGGAATCAACTTGTAGCTTCATTCTTGGCTCGTTTGAGCCCGGAAACAACTTGTAGCTTCGTTATTGACTAGATTGAAGTTGGAAACAACTTGTAGCTTCATTCTAGACTCGTTTGAATTTTAAAACAACTTGTAGCTTCATTTTCTGTTGTTTGAAATTGGAATCAACTTGTAGTTTCATTCTTGACTCGTTTGAGCCCGACAACAACTTGTAGCTTCATTATTTACTAGATTGAAGTTGGAAACAACTTGTAGCTTCAGTCCAGACTCGTTTGAATTTTAAAACAACTTGTAGCTTCATTTTCTGTTGTTTGAAATTGGAATCAACTTGTAGTTTCATTTTTGACTCGTTTGAGCCCGACAACAACTTGTAGCTTCATTATTTACTAGATTGAAGTTGTAAATAACTTGTAGCTTCATTCCAGACTCGTTTGAAGTTGAAAACAACTTGTCGCTTTATTTTGGGTTGTTTGAAATTGGAATTAATTTGTAGTTTCATTCTTGGCTCGTTTGAGCCCGGAAACAACTTGTAGCTTCATTATTGACTAGATTGAAGTTGGAAACAACTTGTAGCTTCATTCCAGACACATTTGAAGTTGAAAACAACTTGTAGCTTCATTTTCCGTTGTTTGAAATTGGAATTAATTTGTAGTTTCATTCTTGACTCGTTTGAGCACGGAAACAACTTGTAGCTTCATTATTGACTAGATTGAAGTTGGAAACAACTTGTAGCTTCATTCCAGACCCGTTTGAAGTTGAAAACAACTTGTAGCTTCATTTTCGGTTGTTTGAAATTGGAATGAACTTGTAGTTTCATTCTTGGCTCGTTTAAGCCCGGAAACAACTTGTAGCTTCATTATTGACTACATTGAAGTTGGAAACAACCTGTAGCTTCATTCCAGACTCGTTTGAATTCTAAAACAACTTCTAGCTTCATTTTTGGTTGTTTGAAATTGGAATCAACTTGTAGTTTCATTCTTGACTCGTTTGAGCCCGACAACAACTTGTAGCTTCATTATTTACTAGATTGAAGTTGTAAACAACTTGTAGCTTCATTCTAGACTCGTTTGAAGTTGAAAACAACTTGTAGCTTCATTTTCGGTTGTTTGAAATTGGAATTAATTTGTAGTTTCATTCTTGGCTCGTTTGAGTCCGGAAACAACTTGTAGCTTCATTATTGACTAGATTAAAGTTGGAAACAACTCGTAGCTTCATTCCAGACACGTTTGAAGTTGAAAACAACTTGTAGCTTCATTTTCTGTTGTTTGAAATTGGAATCAACTTGTAGTTTCATTCTTGACTCGTTTGAGCCCGACAACAACTTGTAGCTTCATTATTGACTAGATTGAAGTTGTAAACAACTTGTAGCTTCATTCCAGACTCGTTTGAAGTTGAAAACAACTTGTAGCTTCATTTTCGGTTGTTTGAAATTGGAATCAACTTGTAGTTTCATTCTTGGCTCGTTTGAGCCCGGAAACAACTCAGATTGAAGTTGGAAACAACTTGTAGCTTCATTCCAGACCCGTTTGAAGATGAAAACAACTTGTAGATTCATTTTCGGTTGTTTGAAATTGGAATCAACTTGTAGTTTCATTCTCGGCTCGTTTGAGGCCGGAAACAACTTGTATTTTCATTATTGACTACATTGAAGTTGGAAACAACTTGTTGCTTCATTCCAGACTTGTTTGAAGTTGAAAACAACTTGTAGCTTCATTCTTGGCTCGTTTGAGCCCTGAAACAACTTGTAGCTTCATTATTGACTAGATTGAAGTTGGAAACAACTTGTAGCTTCATTCCAGGCTCGTTTGAAGTTGAAAACAACTTGTAGCTTCATTTTTGGTTGTTTGAAATTGGAATCAACTTGTAGTTTCATTCTTGGCTCGTTTGAGCTGGAAACAACTTGTAGCTTCATTATTGACTAGATTGAAGTTGTAAACAACTTGTAGCTTCATTCAAGACTCGTTTGAATTTTAAAACAACTTGTAGCTTCATTTTCTGTTGTTTGAAATTGGAATCAACTTGTAGTTTCATTCTTGACTCGTTTGAGCCCAAAAACAACTTGTAGCTTCATTATTGACTAGATTGAAGTTGTAAACAACTTGTAGCTTCATTCCAGACTCGTTTGAAGTTGAAAACAACTTGTAGCTTTATTTTCGGGTGTTTGAAATTTGAATCAACTTATAGTTTCATTCTTGGCTCGTTTGAGCCCGGAAACAACTTAGATTGAAGTTGGAAACAACTTGTAGCTTCATTCCAGACCCGTTTGAAGTAGAAAACAACTTGTAGCTTCATTTTCGGTTGTTTGAAATTGGAATCAACTTGTAGTTTCATTCTTGGCTCGTTTGTGCCCGGAAACAACTTGTAGCTTCATTATTGACTACATTGAAGTTGGAAACAACTTGTAGCTTCATTCCAGATGTGACACCCTCCAAATCCGGGTCATAGACCTGGGGGTCACACACAACAATATAAACCTGTAAACCATAATAATATATGCATTGACCCTAAACATCCACGGATCGCTTCAGGTTATAGTATGAAACAAGCCACAACTTAAGTTATATTACAATACCTCGAATCCCAATTATCATCTTACAACTTATAAACATAAAACGTAGTGCTTACACACAACGATACTCAAAAGTTTATACTATCAGCAACTCCTAGCAAGGCTTCCCAACACTCATCCTGATACCTTAGCTTGATGGCTAGCCTGTGGGTCCTCGCTAACAGTAGTCTCTTTCTTCACTGGAAAAGAACATAAGGAATCGCAAGAGTGAGCTTACAGCTCAGCAAGCAATATAAACCATAAACTGAAGTTCAACAATTATCAATAAAAATGAATCAGGATATCAAATCTCTTTTAAAGCAGTGCTAAGAATTGGATATTCATATTTTTATTTAAAACCAAGGTTAGGCTGCTGATCAGTCACGCACTAACCCCGAGCCAGGTACATACCAAGCTCTATCACTGGATCCAAGGCACGGATACATAACAATATCTCAATAAATCAGAATCAATACCATTTGAACAGAAGCAATATTATCAAACAGAATCAAAATCTTCAAATCAGAATCATGATAATTAGTGGAGCAATACATATCAGGATCAAAGGATAATTCAGAAGTAGGTTTAAGTATCCTCATCATATGTTTGAAGAATGTCTTGAGGTTGGAAGAAAGATCAAATATATGGTGAAGCTAATCTGAGGTTTTGTAGAGAGAAAAATGTAAGTGAGAATAGCTTGAGGTTTCAAATATGTTTAACTTGTAGGAATTTCAAGTGTTAGGGTGTATACGTGTGAACCTTCTTCCAAAAGAGTAATATAGGTGTTTGTTAAGACATTGTATAATTTGGTGCAGTATTGTAACATATAGGCTTGTACTGGTTGGTCATGCAAGGATGAAAGAATATCAAAGTGAATGATTTGTGTTTCCAAGTCTCAAAGAAATGGGTACAAGTTCCATTGAAACCAAAGTCAAGGTTAAGTTTGTAATTCAGGTGTCAAGAGGGTTGAATAAGGTTTATCAATAATCAGGATCAATAGCACAATATATCAACAGATGCATTTTTAAATCTATCCAGAACAACGACATTATATGCAGAACAGTAACTCAAGGAGTTTACAGAAGTACAAGTTGAGAATAGAGCACTTGCCTTATTCAGAAGCTTTACTTCTCTCTATAGCTTTCACTAACAGAATCACTCCAACACTACCTGCTTTCCTTTTCTAAGCCTGTCCTTCTCTGATAATCAGAATATTCATCTATCAATATTCATTCTCATGTCATCCTATTTGTTTCATAATCGAAACAAGCTTCTATCTACCCTTCGTTTCACTTAAATCCGACTTACGGTTCAAAAGATACGATTAAAACAGTCATATAACGTTCACATAAGCATTTCACATCTCAATCAAGTAACACATAGCACCTAACACATAAGAGAATCAATGAAATAGCTTTTCAGAAAAGGTTTGAGGTTGAAATGATTTTTCTGGTATTTATTATGAATTTTCAAACATTTTTCGGAGTAAAAACGGGTAAAAGAATCAATTTATAACTGAATAAACAAGTCCGAATACTCGAAATAAGGTTCGAAATCATTTGAAATCAATTAACGAACCTTCAACATATTTTTGAATAATTTTCTAAAGCTTGAAACTATTTTTCTGGATTTTTAAAAACATTTAAAACAATTAAATCTAATTAATAAATCAATTAAAATCAATTAATAAATAATTAAAACAATTAATCAATTAATATTCAAATTAATTGACTAATTATAATAATTAATTACTAATTAAAGTTAATTAATAAATTAATTTAGATTTGTTTTTGAATAAAGAAATAATTAAAATCTATTTTTGAAAATTAAATAAATGATTTTCGAAATTAAAAATAATTAAATAAAACTGATTTTAGAAATCCGAAACTCCAGGGTTTGATTTGCAAGTTTTCAAAACTTCAGGGGGGACTAAATTGCAAAAATTGGAAAGTTCAAGGTCTGATTTTCACCATCTCCAAACGTAAGGGGGCTGAACTGTAATTTTTACAGTTCTCGCCGTCCCGACGCCGGAGACGGCGTTCCAGGCCGTAGACGGCCACCCCAAGGTGCAGATAACATCTACAACTCACCAGGAATCTATATCAATCATCAAATCGAGCTGGAGGTTCGTGAATTGGCCGGAAAAACTCGAGGAAGTTCGCCGTCGCCGGCGAAACTTCTTCTCGTCGATTCGGCCGATTCTGGAACCTCTGATAACATTTGAAGGCATGTACACACTCCTGGGAACATGATAAACATGATGGTATCATTCAATTTCACTTCTACCTCATGGATTAAAAAGCCCTAATTTTCAATTGAATCTGTTCTTCGGCTCAAGAACCCTAACCCTAATTCGAATGATTAAACTCAATTTTGAACATGTTATTGAACTCCAAATCATACATATGATATACCAAAATGATCAGGAGAAGATTATCTACAACATGGAAGCATAAAATCACATAAACCACATCAAAATCAAAAAGCCCTAATTAAACCCTAATTCATACGAAATTTCAAACTCAAATTACTCTCCAACGGTGAATCTCTACCTGTTTTTGAGACTTGATATGGATTCTACGCGTCGATACCTTCGTTTGGACTACTTGTATGCTTGATTCTGAGATCGATAACGCCTTCAAACCTTCGATTGAACTTCAAGAACGCGAAGAACGAATAACTAGTTTCTCTCGATTCTCGTGTATTGAAATGATAATTATGAAAAATAAAATAGTAATTATCCTATTTATAATTACGAATAACTGGCCCCCATTTGGATCATACCGGACATAAAATACACTTCTTAATCATTAAATATTAATAAAACTGATCCGTTCGGAACCGACTTTAAAGATAAATATCAAATACACACATTACGAGAAACTTATGGGGCTCCGAGCTTTGATTGGCGCGAACTACGAGAGTATAATGCTTTAGCCAAAATAATTTGGGGTTACAAATATCCGGCGTACACGTTTATCGATACGGTAAAATAATAATAAAATATTCATAAAATCGTTCCGAAAATCTTTCACGTAAATCCGTACACCAGATGGGAAAAGTTAAAACACGAAAATGGTTCAGAATGTCTCAAATAACAAACCAGCGAAATTTTCCCGGAAGCCCCCCCCGGGGTTTAATTATCGAGTAAACGGGTTTAAAATCAATTTAATAATAATATTTTATAATATACTTAATTAATCCTTAAATCAAATATCAAATCATATAATAATCCATAATCTACCAAATGAGTGCCTAAATTCTCCATATTTTGATCTGATCATATAAAAATTATAATTTCACAAGTCATAACATACATAAACGATCATTCAACAAGTCACTTAACATATAATTCACAATTAATTCACATAATATTCACAAAATATTCGCATACTGGCATAAACAAATACATGTCGAAATCCCGGATATTACATCCTTCCCCCCTTAAAAGGATTCTGTCCTCAGAATCTGCTAAGAAAACAAGTGAGGATATTTCTCACACATATCACTTTCTAACTCCCTAGTTGACTCTTCCACTTTTGGGTTTCTCCACAATACTCTCACTATTTTCACCACTTTGTTTCTCAATACTTTCTCTTTTCTATCTAGAATCTCTATTGGACTCTCAACATAAGACAAATCTGCCTGAAGCTCTACTGGCTCGTACTCTATCACATGCCTAGAATCTGGATGATACTTCTTAAGCATTGACACATGAAAGACGTTATGAATATGCTCCATATGCGGGGGTAATGCTAACTCATAAGCCACTTTACCAACGCGCCTTAAGATCTCGAATGGTCCAACATATCTGGGACTTAGCTTTCCTTTCTTGCCAAATCGGGATAGTCCTTTCCATGGCGAAATCTTCAGTAATACTGGTTCTCCTTCTTCAAATTCCATATCCTTCCTGGCTTGATCCGCGTACTTTTTCTGACGATTCTGTGCTGCAATCAGTCTCTTTTGAATGGTTTCAATAACTTCCTTCGTCTGCTGAACTAGTTCTGACCCAAGTAGTTTGCGTTCTCCTACTTCATCCCAGCATACGGGTGAGCGACATTTACGTCCATAAAGAGCTTCATAAGGAGGCATTCCAATACTTGCATGATAACTGTTGTTGTATGAGAATTCCACTAACGGTAGATGTTCGTCCCAATTGCCTTTAAAATCGATGGCACAAACACGTAACATATCCTCGATCGTTTGAATAGTTCTTTCGCTCTGACCATCAGTTTGTGGATGATAAGCAGTGCTCATATTCAATCTGGTGCCCAAGCATTCCTGAAAGCTCTTCCAGAATCTCGAATTGAATCGTGGATCTCGATCAGATACAATGGAGACTGGAACTCCGTGACGAACGACGATCTCTTTCAAATACATATGGACTAACTTGTCTAATGAGAATCTTTCGTTAATGGGAAGGAAATGAGCTGACTTAGTTAGTCTATCTACAATAACCCATATGGCATCGTGATTTGCCCTCGTTCTAGGTAATCCAACTATAAAATCCATCGCAATATGTTCCCATTTCCACTCTGGAATCTCTAGGGGTTGTAACAATCCACTCGGTCGCTGGTGTTCGGCCTTCACTCTTTGACACGTATAACATTTACTTACCCATTCTGCAATCTCTCTCTTCATATCTGGCCACCAATAATTCTCTTTTAAATCCCTATACATCTTAGTGCTCCCGGGGTGGATTGAATAAGCGGAACTATGTGCTTCATTTAAAACTTCATCTTTCAGCTCCTGTACTGGTGGAATCCATATCCTAGAAGAAAATCTTAGAATTCCCTGATCATCTTTTTGGGTACAAAGTTCTTCCCCAACTAAATTATTAACATCCTGTTCCATTACGGTCTCTTGACATTTCCTTATCTTTTCTAGTAACTCTGGTTGAAAAATCATTGTATATAATCCAGCTTCTGAAGGTTCACTCACTCTAACTTCTATTTCCAGCTTTTCGAATTCTCTATATATTTCCTTAGGTAACGTCAACACATTCAGTCTTTCTTTCCTGCTCAAAGCATCTGCCACTACATTTGCCTTTCCAGGGTGATAATTGATGGTGCAATCATAATCCTTTATCAATTCTAACCACCTTCTCTGCCTCATATTCAGCTCCTTCTGTGTAAAGATATACTTCAGACTCTTATGATCAGTGTAGATTTCACACTTTTCTCCATATAAATAATGTCTCCAAATCTTCAATGCAAAAACTATGGCTGCTAGTTCTAAATCATGTGTAGGATACTTCTGCTCATGGGGTTTGAGTTGTCTGGATGCATAAGCGATGACTTTGTCATGTTGCATCAACACACAACCCAATCCCTTATGAGAAGCATCACTATAAATTACAAAATTCCCTTGCTCATCTGGAAGTGATAACACTGGGGCTGATACTAACCTTTTCTTTAATTCTTGGAAGCTTTCTTCACACTTTTCAGTCCACACGAACTTTTCTTCTTTCCGGGTAAGCCTCGTCATTGGTACAGCAATCCTTGAGAAATCTTGAACAAATCTTCTATAATAACCTGCCAAACCCAAGAAACTTCTAACTTCTGTTGGTGTCCTTGGCCTTTCCCAATTCATAATTGCCTCAACCTTGGAGGGATCTACTTTAATTCCTTCTTTACTGACTATATGGCCTAGAAATTGAACCTCTTGTAACCAGAATTCACACTTTGAAAACTTAGCATACAACTTCTCTCTTCTCAATGCCTCTAAAGCCATCCTTAAGTGGGTTGCATGATCCTCAGTGGTTTTGGAATAAATCAAAATATCATCTATGAATACAATCACAAATTTATCCAAATATGGTTTAAAGACTCTGTTCATTAAGTCCATAAAAGCTGCAGGGGCATTGGTTAATCCAAAGGCCATCACTAAAAACTCATAGTGGCCATATCGGGTTCTAAAAGCTGTTTTAGGTATATCTTCTTGTTTAATTTTTAACTGATGGTATCCCGATCTTAAATCAATCTTCGAAAAACATCTCGCTCCCTTCAATTGATCAAACAAATCATCTATACGGGGTAATGGATATCTATTCTTAATGGTTAACTTATTAAGTTCCCGATAATCAATACATAGTCTCATACTACCATCCTTCTTCTTCACAAACAACACTGGTGCTCCCCACGGGGATACACTGGGTCTAATCACTCCCTTCTCTAACAAATCTTGTAACTGGGTTGCCAATTCTTTCATTTCTACTGGTGCCATTCTATATGGGGCTTTAGATACTGGTTCGGTTCCAGGTGCTAAATCTATGGCAAATTCAATTTCTCTATCTGGAGGCAATCCGGGTAACTCATCTGGAAATACATCTGGGAACTCGTTTACTACAGGAATATTTTCAAACTTCACAAATTCTCGACTCTGATCAGTTACATATGCTATATAAGCTTCACAACCTTGACGCAACAATCTCTTCGTTTGAATCATAGTCAAAAACTTCTTCACCTGTTTCTGCCCTCGAAATACTATCGTCTTCTCATTCGGTGTTTTTAACATCACCTTTTTATTACGACAATCTATTTGAGCGTTATGCTTCGATAACCAATCCATCCCTAAAATAACATCAAACTCTCCCAACTTGAAAGGTATCAAGTCGGCACAAAACTTATTTCCTAAGATCTCAACTTCACAATTCCTATAAACTTGGCTAACAGGGACACGTTCCTGATTAGCCAATTCTATATTCATGACCTCATTAAGCAATTCTATAGGACGATTCAACTTATGCACAAAATCTTCAGAAATAAACGATCTAGTAGCTCCAGAATCAATCAAAACCTTGGCACATAAAGAATTCACAGTAAGCGTACCTGCCACCACATCGGCATCCTGAACTGCATCCCTCATAGTCATGTTGTAGGTTCTGGCTTTGGGAACTTCTGGGACTACTGGAGTGGATCCCATAATTCTAAGTGTAGGGTTACCTGGAGCTGGTACCTTGCAATCCTTCACCATGTGTCCTGGTTTTCCACACCTAAAACATGTTATCCCAGCTGCTGGAGCCCTATTGGGTTGGTTCCTTGCTGGTTGATCTCGAATCATTGGGGGCCGTGCTGGTGGGTTCTGACATTCCCTAGAATAGTGTCCTTTCTGATTACACTTATAACACACTACATTCAATCTATTACAGATTCCCCCGTGTCTCTTTCCACATATCTGGCACTCCGGCAGTGGAGGCCTTGGTTGATTTCCAATAGCTGGACGGTTTCCTTGTCCACTACCACCTACATCTGGCTTCTTAAAAGTGGAATTTCTCCCCTGCTGAAATTTCCCTTTCTTCGGGTTAAAGTTCTGAAACCTTCCCTGTTGAAACTGTCCCTCATGATGCTCTGGCTTACGCCTCTTTCCCTCTTTCTCTTTCTGAGACATTTCGCTTTCCGTTTCCGCTATCATTGCCTTCTGAACAACAGCCGCATAAGTATCTAATTCCAATATAGCTAGCTTTCCCCTGATCCATGCCTTTAAACCTTGTTGGAATCTCTTGGCTCTCTTCCTATCAGTGTCTACATAGGTCGGAACAAACCTAGCCAACTCAGCAAACTTTTTCTCATACTCAGCCACTGCCATGTCCCCTTGCTTCAATTCTAAAAACTGTAACTCCATTCGATCCTGGAGAAATTGAGGAAAGTATTTCTCCAAAAACAACTCCTTAAACCTATCCCAAGTAACATTCTCTGTCCCTTCCATTGCTCTCACAGACTCCCACCAATAGGTGGCCTCTTCCTTCAAATAATAACTAGCAAACTCAGTCTTCTGCTCATCTCTCACTTTAACTAGCATAAATGCCTTTTCAATTTCCTTCAACCATATCCTAGCCTCGATAGGGTCCGCTGAACCCTTAAACTCTGGGGGATTAACAGACTGAAAGTTTTTGAAAGTAACCTGGGGATTAGCCTGCCTTTCCTGCTGCTGAGTCAGGTTGGCAGTCTGTTGGGCCAAGATCTGAAGAATCTGGGCCATTGTAGGTTCTGGATTATTGTTATTGTTGTTGTCATCAGGGTTGGTTGCACGGGTTTGTCTTCTAGGAGGCATAGCTCTGTAAAGAAACAAGCAGTTTATTTAACCTTCAAAACTTTTAGCAATTGTTTTTAGAAAAACAGAATATTTCTTTTTGAAAACATTTTTGATCATTGAATTAAATAAATCGCATGCTTCTTCACAGAACAGAGCAATAATGAAAGAAACAGGGTATAATGATATCACAGGGTTTATATGAAGTGCAGTATGTAAAACAAGTGTAATATGTAAAGTAAGTAAAACGGGTGCAATAAAGTAAAAGGACAGTATGAAAAAGAAAAGTTCTAATATATATAAAGAGCTGGGGGTACATCAGCGCAAGCGCTTGTCAAAAGTAAAACACAACAGCAACCTACACACTGGTCAGCACATCTTAGTCTATATCAGGTCAAAATCGGCTGACACTACCCTACCACCACACACTACACACTACACACTAATATACATGGTACCTCCACTCTGTAACTACCACCGTCTAACTCCAAGGAAAAGTAGGACCTCCAAGCTTATCCAACTCCTTCATCATCCATATGGCCCACTCCACTAAATCACTGTAGGTACTCTGATCTTCAGCTATGGCACCAAGCTTCGCCCTCGCCATCATCCTAACATCTACAATCTCATACCTCAGCGCTCGCTCAGCTCTCCCAGTGTCCGTCATCTGTATGATACGCTCCAGCTCTCTAACCTGTCCGAGTAGATACTGACACTCCATACTCATCGCCTCAAACTCATGATAAGGAACAAGGGGTGGTGCAGAAGAAGTCGAGGGTATATCCCTGGGAGGAACCACTGCTGCTGCAGCCAACACATCCTCTAAAGGGGGTGAAACAGGAGGGTGAGGCTCAAGTCTCTGAGAGGGTGGGGGTCCGTTAACTGTAGTCTCTGAATACTGGGGATATGGAGGAATGATAGGGTCTGACATCGTGAATATCTGAAAGTCATGAGATAACGCATACATAAGAATCTCTGATAATAAGAATACCTGTTAGTCACCATTACTCACCTCTCAACGTTCTATCTACCTATCACTCATTTCTAATCTTAATCCCTCTACCCAAACCCGACAATCTAGGCTTGTTTCATTGACTCATAACCTGTAGCTCTGATACCAACCTGTGACACCCTCCAAATCCGGGTCATAGACCTGGGGGTCACACACAACAATATAAACCTGTAAACCATAATAATATATGCATTGACCCTAAACATCCACGGATCGCTTCAGGTTATAGTATGAAACAAGCCACAACTTAAGTTATATTACAATACCTCGAATCCCAATTATCATCTTACAACTTATAAACATAAAACGTAGTGCTTACACACAACGATACTCAAAAGTTTATACTATCAGCAACTCCTAGCAAGGCTTCCCAACACTCATCCTGATACCTTAGCTTGATGGCTAGCCTGTGGGTCCTCGCTAACAGTAGTCTCTTTCTTCACTGGAAAAGAACATAAGGAATCGCAAGAGTGAGCTTACAGCTCAGCAAGCAATATAAACCATAAACTGAAGTTCAACAATTATCAATAAAAATGAATCAGGATATCAAATCTCTTTTAAAGCAGTGCTAAGAATTGGATATTCATATTTTTATTTAAAACCAAGGTTAGGCTGCTGATCAGTCACGCACTAACCCCGAGCCAGGTACATACCAAGCTCTATCACTGGATCCAAGGCACGCATTGGCCTAACGACCACGAATCTGGTCCACACTTACAAAACAATCCAATTCTTTAACAATATAATGAAATCAACAATATCTCAATAAATCAGAATCAATACCATTTGAACAGAAGCAATATTATCAAACAGAATCAAAATCTTCAAATCAGAATCATGATAATTAGTGGAGCAATACATATCAGGATCAAAGGATAATTCAGAAGTAGGTTTAAGTATCCTCATCATATGTTTGAAGAATGTCTTGAGGTTGGAAGAAAGATCAAATATATGGTGAAGCTAATCTGAGGTTTTGTAGAGAGAAAAATGTAAGTGAGAATAGCTTGAGGTTTCAAATATGTTTAACTTGTAGGAATTTCAAGTGTTAGGGTGTATACGTGTGAACCTTCTTCCAAAAGAGTAATATAGGTGTTTGTTAAGACATTGTATAATTTGGTGAAGTATTGTAACATATAGGCTTGTACTGGTTGGTCATGCAAGGATGAAAGAATATCAAAGTGAATGATTTGTGTTTCCAAGTCTCAAAGAAATGGGTACAAGTTCCATTGAAACCAAAGTCAAGGTTAAGTTTGTAATTCAGGTGTCAAGAGGGTTGAATAAGGTTTATCAATAATCAGGATCAATAGCACAATATATCAACAAATGCATTTTTAAATCTATCCAGAACAACGACATTATATGCAGAACAGTAACTCAAGGAGTTTACAGAAGTACAAGTTGAGAATAGAGCACTTGCCTTATTCAGAAGCTTTACTTCTCTCTATAGCTTTCACTAACAGAATCACTCCAACACTACCTGCTTTCCTTTTCTAAGCCTGTCCTTCTCTGATAATCAGAATATTCATCTATCAATATTCATTCTCATGTCATCCTATTTGTTTCATAATCGAAACAAGCTTCTATCTACCCTTCGTTTCACTTAAATCCGACTTACGGTTCAAAAGATACGATTAAAACAGTCATATAACGTTCACATAAGCATTTCACATCTCAATCAAGTAACACATAGCACCTAACACATAAGAGAATCAATGAAATAGCTTTTCAGAAAAGGTTTGAGGTTGAAATGATTTTTCTGGTATTTATTATGAATTTTCAAACATTTTTCGGAATAAAAACGGGTAAAAGAATCAATTTATAACTGAATAAACAAGTCCGAATACTCGAAATAAGGTTCGAAATCATTTGAAATCAATTAACGAACCTTCAACATATTTTTGAATAATTTTCTAAAGCTTGAAACTATTTTTCTGGATTTTTAAAAACATTTAAAACAATTAAATCTAATTAATAAATCAATTAAAATCAATTAATAAATAATTAAAACAATTAATCAATTAATATTCAAATTAATTGACTAATTATAATAATTAATTACTAATTAAAGTTAATTAATAAATTAATTTAGATTTGTTTTTGAATAAAGAAATAATTAAAATCTATTTTTGAAAATTAAATAAATGATTTTCGAAATTAAAAATAATTAAATAAAACTGATTTTAGAAATCTGAAACTCCAGGGTTTGATTTGCAAGTTTTCAAAACTTCAGGGGGGACTAAATTGCAAAAATTGGAAAGTTCAAGGTCTGATTTTCACCATCTCCAAACGTCAGGGGGCTGAACTGTAATTTTTACAGTTCTCGCCGTCCCGACGCCGGAGACGGCGTTCCAGGCCGTAGACGGCCACCCCAAGGTGCAGATAACATCTACAACTCACCAGGAATCTATATCAATCATCAAATCGAGCTGGAGGTTCGTGAATTGGCCGGAAAAACTCGAGGAAGTTCGCCGTCGCCGGCGAAACTTCTTCTCGTCGATTCGGCCGATTCTGGAACCTCTGATAACATTTGAAGGCATGTACACACTCCTGGGAACATGATAAACATGATGGTATCATTCAATTTCACTTCTACCTCCTGGATTAAAAAGCCCTAATTTTCAATTGAATCTGTTCTTCGGCTCAAGAACCTTAACCCTAATTCGAATGATTAAACTCAATTTTGAACATGTTATTGAACTCCAAATCATACATATGATATACCAAAATGATCAGGAGAAGATTATCTACAACATGGAAGCATAAAATCACATAAACCACATCAAAATCAAAAAGCCCTAATTAAACCCTAATTCATACGAAATTTCAAACTCAAATTACTCTCCAACGGTGAATCTCTACCTGTTTTTGAGACTTGATATGGATTCTACGCGTCGATACCTTCGTTTGGACTACTTGTATGCTTGATTCTGAGATCGATAACGCCTTCAAACCTTCGATTGAACTTCAAGAACGCGAAGAACGAATAACTAGTTTCTCTCGATTCTCGTGTATTGAAATGATAATTATGAAAAATAAAATAGTAATTATCCTATTTATAATTACGAATAACTGGCCCCCATTTGGATCATACCGGACATAAAATACACTTCTTAATCATTAAATATTAATAAAACTGATCCGTTCGGAACCGACTTTAAAGATAAATATCAAATACACACATTACGAGAAACTTATGGGGCTCCGAGCTTTGATTTGCGCGAACTACGAGAGTATAATGCTTTAGCCAAAATAATTTGGGGTTACAAATATCCGGCGTACACGTTTATCGATACGGTAAAATAATAATAAAATATTCATAAAATCGTTCCGAAAATCTTTCACGTAAATCCGTACACCAGATGGGAAAAGTTAAAACACGAAAATGGTTCAGAATGTCTCAAATAACAAACCAGCGAAATTTTCCCGGAAGCCCCCCCGGGGTTTAATTATCGAGTAAACAGGTTTAAAATCAATTTAATAATAATATTTTATAATATACTTAATTAATCCTTAAATCAAATATCAAATCATATAATAATCCATAATCTACCAAATGAGTGCCTAAATTCTCCATATTTTGATCTGATCATATAAAAATTATAATTTCACAAGTCATAACATACATAAACGATCATTCAACAAGTCACTTAACATATAATTCACAATTAATTCACATAATATTCACAAAATATTCGCATACTGGCATAAACAAATACATGTCGAAATCCCGGATATTACACCAGACCCGTTTGAAGTTGAAAATAACTTGTAGCTTCATTCCAGAATCGTTTGAAGTTGAAATGAACTTGTAGCTTCATTTTCGGTCGTATGAAATTGTAATCAACTTGTAGTTTCATTCTTGACTCGTTTGAGCCCGGAAACAACTTGTAGCTTCATTATTGACTACATTGAAGTTGGAAATAACTTGTAGCTTCATTCTAGACCCGTTTGAAGTTGAAAACAACTTGTAGCTTCATTTTCGGTTGTTTGAAATTGGAATGAACTTGTAGTTTCATTCTTCGCTCGTTTAAGCCCGGAAACAACTTGTAGCTTCATTATTGACTACATTGAAGTTGGAAACAACTTGTAGCTTCATTCCAGACTCGTTTGAATTCTAAAACAACTTGTAGCTTTATTTTTGGTTGTTTGAAATTGGAATCAACTTGTAGTTTCATTCTTGGCTCGTTTGAGCCCGGAAACAACTTGTAGCTTCATTATTGACTAGATTGAAGTTGGAAACAACTTGTAGCTTCACTCCAGACTCGTTTGAATTTTAAAACAACTTGTAGCTTCATTTTCTGTTGTTTGAAATTGGAATCAACTTGTAGTTTCATTCTTGACTCGTTTGAGCCCGACAACAACTTGTAGCTTCATTATTTACTAGATTGAAGTTGGAAACAACTTGTAGCTTCAGTCCAGACTCGTTTGAATTTTAAAACAACTTGTAGATTCATTTTCTGTTGTTTGAAATTGGAATCAACATGTAGTTTAATTTTTGACTCGTTTGAGCCCGACAACAACTTGTAGCTTCATTATTTACTAGATTGAAGTTGTAAATAACTTGTAGCTTCATTTTAGACTCGTTTGAAGTTGAAAACAACTTGTCGCTTCATTTTGGGTTGTTTGAAATTGGAATTAATTTGTAGTTTCATTCTTGGCTCGTTTGAGCCCGGAAACAACTTGTAGCTTCATTATTGACTAGATTGAAGTTGGAAACAACTTGTAGCTTCATTCCAGACACATTTGAAGTTGAAAACAACTTGTAGCTTCATTTTCGGTTGTTTGAAATTGGAATTAATTTGTAGTTTCATTCTTGACTCGTTTGAGCCCGGAAACAACTTGCAGCTTCATTATTGACTAGATTGAAGTTGGAAACAACTTGTAGCTTCATTCCAGACCCGTTTGAAGTTGAAAACAACTTGTAGCTTCATTTTCGGTTGTTTGAAATTGGAATGAACTTGTAGTTTCATTCTTGGCTCGTTTAAGCCCGGAAACAACTTGTAGCTTCATTATTGACTACATTGAAGTTGGAAACAACTTGTAGCTTCATTCCAGACTCGTTTAAATTCTAAAACAACTTGTAGCTTCATTTTTGGTTGTTTGAAATTGGAATCAACTTGTAGTTTCATTCTTGGCTCGTTTGAGCCCGGAAACAACTTGTAGCTTCATTATTGACTAGATTGAAGTTGGAAACAACTTGTAGCTTCATTTCAGACTCGTTTGAATTTTAAAACAACTTGTAGCTTCATTTTCTGTTGTTTGAAATTGGAATCAACTTGCAGTTTCATTCTTGACTCGTTTGAGCCCGACAACAACTTGTAGCTTCATTATTTACTAGATTGAAGTTGTAAACAACTTGTAGCTTCATTCTAGACTCGTTTGAAGTTGAAAACAACTTGTAGCTTCATTTTCGGTTGTTTGAAATTGGAATTAATTTGTAGTTTCATTCTTGGCTTGTTTGAGTCCGGAAACAACTTGTAGCTTCATTATTGACTAGATTAAAGTTGAAAACAACTTGTAGCTTCATTCCAGACACGTTTGAAGTTGAAAACAACTTGTAGCTTCATTTTCTGTTTTTTGAAATTGGAATCAACTTGTAGTTTCATTCTTGACTCGTTTGAGCCCGACAACAACTTGTAGCTTCATTATTGACTAGATTGAAGTTGTAAACAACTTGTAGCTTCATTCCAGACTCGTTTGAAGTTGGAAACAACTTGTAGCTTCATTTTCGGTTGTTTGAAATTGGAATCAACTTGTAGTTTCATTCTTGGCTCCTTTGAGACCGGAAACAACTTAGATTGAAGTTGGAAACAACTTGTAGCTTCATTCCAGACCCGTTTGAAGATGAAAACAACTTGTAGATTCATTTTCGGTTGTTTGAAATTGGAATCAACTTGTAGTTTCATTCTTGGCTCGTTTGAGGCCGGAAACAACTTGTATTTTCATTATTGACTACATTGAAGTTGGAAACAACTTGTAGCTTCATTCCAGACCCGTTTGAAGTTGAAAACAACTTGTAGCTTCATTCTTGGCTCGTTTGAGCCCTGAAACAACTTGTAGCTTCATTATTGACTAGATTGAAGTTGGAAACAACTTGTAGCTTCATTTCAGGCTCGTTTGAAGTTGAAAACAACTTGTAGCTTCATTTTTGGTTGTTTGAAATTGGAATCAACTTGTAGTTTCATTCTTGGCTCGTTTGAGCTGGAAACAACTTGTAGCTTCATTATTGACTAGATTGAAGTTGTAAACAACTTGTAGCTTCATTCAAGACTCGTTTGAATTTTAAAACAACTTGTAGCTTCATTTTCTGTTGTTTGAAATTGGAATCAACTTGTAGTTTCATTCTTGACTCGTTTGAGCCCAAAAACAACTTGTAGCTTCATTATTGACTAGATTGAAGTTGTAAACAACTTGTAGCTTCATTCCAAACTCGTTTGAAGTTGAAAACAACTTGTAGCTTCATTTTCGGTTGTTTGAAATTTGAATCAACTTATAGTTTCATTCTTGGCTCGTTTGAGCCCGGAAACAACTTAGATTGAAGTTGGAAACAACTTGTAGCTTCATTCCATACCCGTTTGAAGTTGAAAACAACTTGTAGCTTCATTTTCGGTTGTTTGAAATTGGAATCAACTCGTAGTTTCATTCTTGGCTCGTTTGAGCCCGGAAACAACTTGTAGCTTCATTCCATACCCGTTTGAAGTAGAAAACAACTTGTAGCTTCATTTTCAGTTTTTTTGAAATTGGAATCAACTTGTAGTTTCATTCTTGGCTCGTTTGTGCCCGGAAACAACTTGTAGCTTCATTATTGACTACATTGAAGTTGGAAACAACTTGTAGCTTCATTATTGACTAGATTGAAGTTGGAAACAACTTGTAGCTTCACTCTAGACTCGTTTGAATTTTAAAACAACTTGTAGCTTCATTTTCTGTTGTTTGAAATTGGAATCAACTTGTAGTTTCATTTTTGACTCGTTTGAGCCCGACAACAACTTGTAGCTTCATTATTTACTAGATTGAAGTTGGAAACAACTTGTAGCTTCAGTCCAGACTCGTTTGAATTTTAAAACAACTTGTAGCTTCATTTTCTGTTTTTTGAAATTGGAATCAACTTGTAGTTTCATTCTTGACTCGTTTGAGCCCGACAACAACTTGTAGCTTCATTATTGACTAGATTGAAGTTGTAAACAACTTGTAGCTTCATTCCAGACTCGTTTGAAGTTGGAAACAACTTGTAGCTTCATTTTCGGTTGTTTGAAATTGGAATCAACTTGTAGTTTCATTCTTGGCTCCTTTGAGACCGGAAACAACTTAGATTGAAGTTGGAAACAACTTGTAGCTTCATTCCAGACCCGTTTGAAGATGAAAACAACTTGTAGATTCATTTTCGGTTGTTTGAAATTGGAATCAACTTGTAGTTTCATTCTTGGCTCGTTTGAGGCCGGAAACAACTTGTATTTTCATTATTGACTACATTGAAGTTGGAAACAACTTGTAGCTTCATTCCAGACCCGTTTGAAGTTGAAAACAACTTGTAGCTTCATTCTTGGCTCGTTTGAGCCCTGAAACAACTTGTAGCTTCATTATTGACTAGATTGAAGTTGGAAACAACTTGTAGCTTCATTTCAGGCTCGTTTGAAGTTGAAAACAACTTGTAGCTTCATTTTTGGTTGTTTGAAATTGGAATCAACTTGTAGTTTCATTCTTGGCTCGTTTGAGCTGGAAACAACTTGTAGCTTCATTATTGACTAGATTGAAGTTGTAAACAACTTGTAGCTTCATTCAAGACTCGTTTGAATTTTAAAACAACTTGTAGCTTCATTTTCTGTTGTTTGAAATTGGAATCAACTTGTAGTTTCATTCTTGACTCGTTTGAGCCCAAAAACAACTTGTAGCTTCATTATTGACTAGATTGAAGTTGTAAACAACTTGTAGCTTCATTCCAAACTCGTTTGAAGTTGAAAACAACTTGTAGCTTCATTTTCGGTTGTTTGAAATTTGAATCAACTTATAGTTTCATTCTTGGCTCGTTTGAGCCCGGAAACAACTTAGATTGAAGTTGGAAACAACTTGTAGCTTCATTCCATACCCGTTTGAAGTTGAAAACAACTTGTAGCTTCATTTTCGGTTGTTTGAAATTGGAATCAACTCGTAGTTTCATTCTTGGCTCGTTTGAGCCCGGAAACAACTTGTAGCTTCATTCCATACCCGTTTGAAGTAGAAAACAACTTGTAGCTTCATTTTCAGTTTTTTTGAAATTGGAATCAACTTGTAGTTTCATTCTTGGCTCGTTTGTGCCCGGAAACAACTTGTAGCTTCATTATTGACTACATTGAAGTTGGAAACAACTTGTAGCTTCATTATTGACTAGATTGAAGTTGGAAACAACTTGTAGCTTCACTCTAGACTCGTTTGAATTTTAAAACAACTTGTAGCTTCATTTTCTGTTGTTTGAAATTGGAATCAACTTGTAGTTTCATTTTTGACTCGTTTGAGCCCGACAACAACTTGTAGCTTCATTATTTACTAGATTGAAGTTGGAAACAACTTGTAGCTTCAGTCCAGACTCGTTTGAATTTTAAAACAACTTGTAGCTTCATTTTCTGTTGTTTGAAATTGGAATCAACATGTAGTTTAATTTTTGACTCGTTTGAGCCCGACAACAACTTGTAGCTTCATTATTTACTAGATTGAAGTTGTAAATAACTTGTAGCTTCATTTTAGACTCGTTTGAAGTTGAAAACAACTTGTCGCTTCATTTTGGGTTGTTTGAAATTGGAATTAATTTGTAGTTTCATTCTTGGCTCGTTTGAGCCCGGAAACAACTTGTAGCTTCATTATTGACTAGATTGAAGTTGGAAACAACTTGTAGCTTCATTCCAGACACATTTGAAGTTGAAAACAACTTGTAGCTTCATTTTCGGTTGTTTGAAATTGGAATTAATTTGTAGTTTCATTCTTGACTCGTTTGAGCCCGGAAACAACTTGTAGCTTCATTATTGACTAGATTGAAGTTGGAAACAACTTGTAGCTTCATTCCAGACCCGTTTGAAGTTGAAAACAACTTGTAGCTTCATTTTCGATTGTTTGAAATTGGAATGAACTTGTAGTTTCATTCTTGGCTCGTTTAAGCCCGGAAACAACTTGTAGCTTCATTATTGACTACATTGAAGTTGGAAACAACTTGTAGCTTCATTCCAGACTCGTTTAAATTCTAAAACAACTTGTAGCTTCATTTTTGGTTGTTTGAAATTGGAATCAACTTGTAGTTTCATTCTTGGCTCGTTTGAGCCCGGAAACAACTTGTAGCTTCATTATTGACTAGATTGAAGTTGGAAACAACTTGTAGCTTCATTCCAGACTCGTTTGAATTTTAAAACAACTTGTAGCTTCATTTTCTGTTGTTTGAAATTGGAATCAACTTGTAGTTTCATTCTTGACTCGTTTGAGCCCGACAACAACTTGTAGCTTCATTATTTACTAGATTGAAGTTGTAAACAACTTGTAGCTTCATTCTAGACTCGTTTGAAGTTGAAAACAACTTGTAGCTTCATTTACGGTTGTTTGAAATTGGAATTAATTTGTAGTTTCATTCTTGGCTTGTTTGAGTCCGGAAACAACTTGTAGCTTCATTATTGACTAGATTAAAGTTGAAAACAACTTGTAGCTTCATTCCAGACACGTTTGAAGTTGAAAACAACTTGTAGCTTCATTTTCTGTTGTTTGAAATTGGAATCAACTTGTAGTTTCATTCTTGACTCGTTTGAGCCCGACAACAACTTGTAGCTTCATTATTGACTAGATTGAAGTTGTAAACAACTTGTAGCTTCATTCCAGACTCGTTTGAAGTTGGAAACAACTTGTAGCTTCATTTTCGGTTGTTTGAAATTGGAATCAACTTGTAGTTTCATTCTTGGCTCGTTTGAGACCGGAAACAACTTAGATTGAAGTTGGAAACAACTTGTAGCTTCATTCCAGACCCGTTTGAAGATGAAAACAACTTGTAGATTCATTTTCGGTTGTTTGAAATTGGAATCAACTTGTAGTTTCATTCTTGGCTCGTTTGAGGCCGGAAACAACTTGTATTTTCATTATTGACTACATTGAAGTTGGAAACAACTTGTAGCTTCATTCCAGACCCGTTTGAAGTTGAAAACAACTTGTAGCTTCATTCTTGGCTCGTTTGAGCCCTGAAACAACTTGTAGCTTCATTATTGACTAGATTGAAGTTGGAAACAACTTGTAGCTTCATTTCAGGCTCGTTTGAAGTTGAAAACAACTTGTAGCTTCATTTTTGGTTGTTTGAAATTGGAATCAACTTGTAGTTTCATTCTTGGCTCGTTTGAGCTGGAAACAACTTGTAGCTTCATTATTGACTAGATTGAAGTTGTAAACAACTTGTAGCTTCATTCAAGACTCGTTTGAATTTTAAAACAACTTGTAGCTTCATTTTCTGTTGTTTGAAATTGGAATCAACTTGTAGTTTCATTCTTGACTCGTTTGAGCCCAAAAACAACTTGTAGCTTCATTATTGACTAGATTGAAGTTGTAAACAACTTGTAGCTTCATTCCAAACTCGTTTGAAGTTGAAAACAACTTGTAGCTTCATTTTCGATTGTTTGAAATTTGAATCAACTTATAGTTTCATTCTTGGCTCGTTTGAGCCCGGAAACTACTTAGATTGAAGTTGGAAACAACTTGTAGCTTCATTCCATCCCCGTTTGAAGTTGAAAACAACTTGTAGCTTCATTTTCGGTTGTTTGAAATTGGAATCAACTCGTAGTTTCATTCTTGGCTCGTTTGAGCCCGGAAACAACTTGTAGCTTCATTCCATACCCGTTTGAAGTAGAAAACAACTTGTAGCTTCATTTTCAGTTGTTTGAAATTGGAATCAACTTGTAGTTTCATTCTTGGCTCGTTTGTGCCCGGAAACAGCTTGTAGCTTCATTATTGACTACATTGAAGTTGGAAACAACTTGTAGCTTCATTCCAGACCCGTTTGAAGTTGAAAACAACTTGTAGCTTCATTCCAGAATCGTTTGAAGTTGAAATGAACTTGTAGCTTCATTTTCGGTCGTATGAAATTGTAATCAACTTGTAGTTTCATTTTTGACTCGTTTGAGCCCGGAAACAACTTGTAGCTTCATTATTGACTACATTGAAGTTGGAAATAACTTGTAGCTTCATTCTAGACCCGTTTGAAGTTGAAAACAACTTGTAGCTTCATTTTCGGTTGTTTGAAATTGAAATGAACTTGTAGTTTCATTCTTCGCTCGTTTAAGCCCGGAAACAACTTGTAGCTTCATAATTGACAACATTGAAGTTGGAAACAACTTGTAGCTTCATTCCAGACTCGTTTGAATTCTAAAACAACTTGTAGCTTCATTTTTGGTTGTTTGAAATTGGAATCAACTTGTAGTTTCATTCTTGGCTCGTTTGAGCCCGGAAACAACTTGTAGCTTCATTATTGACTAGATTGAAGTTGGAAACAACTTGTAGCTTCATTCCAGACTCGTTTGAATTTTAAAACAACTTGTAGCTTCATTTTCTGTTGTTTGAAATTGGAATCAACTTGTAGTTTCATTCTTGACTCGTTTGAGCCCGACAACAACTTGTAGCTTCATTATTTACCAGATTGAAGTTGTAAACAACTTCTACCTTCATTCCAGACTCGTTTGAAGTTGAAAACAACTTGTAGCTTCATTTTGGGTTGTTTGAAATTGGAATTAATTTCTAGTTTCATTCTTGGCTCGTTTGAGCCCGGAAACAAATTGTAGCTTCATTATTGACTAGATTGAAGTTGGAAACAACTTGTAGCTTCATTCCAGACACGTTTGAAGTTGAAAACAACTTGTAGCTTCATTTTCGGTTGTTTGAAATTGGAATCAACTTGTAGTTTCATTCTTGGCTCGTTTGAGCCCGGAAACAACTTGTAGCTTCATTATTGACTAGATTGAAGTTGGAAACAACTTGTAGCTTCATTCCAGACTCGTTTGAATTTTAAAACAACTTGTAGCTTCATTTTCTGTTGTTTGAAATTGGAATCAACTTGTAGTTTCATTCTTGACTCGTTTGAGCCCAAAAACAACTTGTAGCTTCATTATTGACTAGATTGAAGTTGTAAACAACTTGTAGCTTCATTCCAGACTCGTTTGAAGTTGAAAACAACTTGTAGCTTCATTTTCGGT
Organism: Daucus carota subsp. sativus; assembly: GCF_001625215.2. Classification (NCBI taxonomy): domain Eukaryota; kingdom Viridiplantae; phylum Streptophyta; class Magnoliopsida; order Apiales; family Apiaceae; genus Daucus; species Daucus carota. Next base: position 24,154,157 of record NC_030383.2, read on the forward strand.
TGTTTGAAATTTGAATCAACTTATAGTTTCATTCTTGGCTCGTTTGAGCCCGGAAACAACTTAGATTGAAGTTGGAAACAACTTGTAGCTTTATTCCAGACCCATTTGAAGTAGAAAACAACTTGTAGCTTCATTTTCTGTTGTTTGAAATTGGAATCAACTTGTAGTTTCATTCTTGACTCGTTTGAGCCCGACAACAACTTGTAGCTTCATTATTGACTAGATTGAAGTTGTAAACAACTTGTAGCTTCATTCCAGACTCGTTTGAAGTTGGAAACAACTTGTAGCTTCATTTTCGGTTGTTTGAAATTGGAATCAACTTGTAGTTTCATTCTTGGCTCGTTTGAGACCGGAAACAACTTAGATTGAAGTTGGAAACAACTTGTAGCTTCATTCCAGACCCGTTTGAAGATGAAAACAACTTGTAGATTCATTTTCGGTTGTTTGAAATTGGAATCAACTTGTAGTTTCATTCTTGGCTCGTTTGAGGCCGGAAACAACTTGTATTTTCATTATTGACTACATTGAAGTTGGAAACAACTTGTAGCTTCATTCCAGACCCGTTTGAAGTTGAAAACAACTTGTAGCTTCATTCTTGGCTCGTTTGAGCCCTGAAACAACTTGTAGCTTCATTATTGACTAGATTGAAGTTGGAAACAACTTGTAGCTTCATTTCAGGCTCGTTTGAAGTTGAAAACAACTTGTAGCTTCATTTTTGGTTGTTTGAAATTGGAATCAACTTGTAGTTTCATTCTTGGCTCGTTTGAGCTGGAAACAACTTGTAGCTTCATTATTGACTAGATTGAAGTTGTAAACAACTTGTAGCTTCATTCAAGACTCGTTTGAATTTTAAAACAACTTGTAGCTTCATTTTCTGTTGTTTGAAATTGGAATCAACTTGTAGTTTCATTCTTGACTCGTTTGAGCCCAAAAACAACTTGTAGCTTCATTATTGACTAGATTGAAGTTGTAAACAACTTGTAGCTTCATTCCAAACTCGTTTGAAGTTGAAAACAACTTGTAGCTTTATTTTCGGTTGTTTGAAATTTGAATCAACTTATAGTTTCATTCTTGGCTCGTTTGAGCCCGGAAACAACTTAGATTGAAGTTGGAAACAACTTGTAGCTTCATTCCATCCCCGTTTGAAGTTGAAAACAACTTGTAGCTTCATTTTCGGTTGTTTGAAATTGGAATCAACTCGTAGTTTCATTCTTGGCTCGTTTGAGCCCGGAAACAGCTTGTAGCTTCATTCCATACCCGTTTGAAGTAGAAAACAACTTGTAGCTTCATTTTCAGTTGTTTGAAATTGGAATCAACTTGTAGTTTCATTCTTGGCTCGTTTGTGCCCGGAAACAGCTTGTAGCTTCATTATTGACTACATTGAAGTTGGAAACAACTTGTAGCTTCATTCCAGACCCGTTTGAAGTTGAAAACAACTTGTAGCTTCATTCCAGAATCGTTTGAAGTTGAAATGAACTTGTAGCTTCATTTTCGGTCGTATGAAATTGTAATCAACTTGTAGTTTCATTTTTGACTCGTTTGAGCCCGGAAACAACTTGTAGCTTCATTATTGACTACATTGAAGTTGGAAATAACTTGTAGCTTCATTCTAGACCCGTTTGAAGTTGAAAACAACTTGTAGCTTCATTTTCGGTTGTTTGAAATTGGAATCAACTTGTAGTTTCATTCTTGGCTCGTTTGAGCCCGGAAACAACTTGTAGCTTCATTATTGACTAGATTGAAGTTGGAAACAACTTGTAGCTTCATTCCAGACTTGTTTGAATTTTAAAACAACTTGTAGCTTCATTTTCTGTTGTTTGAAATTGGAATCAACTTGTAGTTTCATTCTTGACTCGTTTGAGCCCGACAACAACTTGTAGCTTCATTATTTACCAGATTGAAGTTGTAAACAACTTCTACCTTCATTCCAGACTCGTTTGAAGTTGAAAACAACTTGTAGCTTCATTTTGGGTTGTTTGAAATTGGAATTAATTTCTAGTTTCATTCTTGGCTCGTTTGAGCCCGGAAACAAATTGTAGCTTCATTATTGACTAGATTGAAGTTGGAAACAACTTGTAGCTTCATTCCAGACACGTTTGAAGTTGAAAACAACTTGTAGCTTCATTTTCGGTTGTTTGAAATTGGAATCAACTTGTAGTTTCATTCTTGGCTCGTTTGAGCCCGGAAACAACTTGTAGCTTCATTATTGACTAGATTGAAGTTGGAAACAACTTGTAGCTTCATTCCAGACTCGTTTGAATTTTAAAACAACTTGTAGCTTCATTTTATGTTGTTTGAAATTGAAATGAACTTGTAGTTTCATTCTTCGCTCGTTTAAGCCCGGAAACAACTTGTAGCTTCATTATTGACAACATTGAAGTTGGAAACAACTTGTAGCTTCATTCCAGACTCGTTTGAATTCTAAAACAACTTGTAGCTTCATTTTTGGTTGTTTGAAATTGGAATCAACTTGTAGTTTCATTCTTGGCTCGTTTGAGCCCGGAAACAACTTGTAGCTTCATTATTGACTAGATTGAAGTTGGAAACAACTTGTAGCTTCATTCCAGACTCGTTTGAATTTTAAAACAACTTGTAGCTTCATTTTCTGTTGTTTGAAATTGGAATCAACTTGTAGTTTCATTCTTGACTCGTTTGAGCCCGACAACAACTTGTAGCTTCATTATTGACAACATTGAAGTTGGAAACAACTTGTAGCTTCATTCCAGACTCGTTTGAATTCTAAAACAACTTGTAGCTTCATTTTTGGTTGTTTGAAATTGGAATCAACTTGTAGTTTCATTCTTGGCTCGTTTGAGCCCGGAAACAACTTGTAGCTTCATTATTGACTAGATTGAAGTTGGAAACAACTTGTAGCTTCATTCCAGACTCGTTTGAATTTTAAAACAACTTGTAGCTTCATTTTCTGTTGTTTGAAATTGGAATCAACTTGTAGTTTCATTCTTGACTCGTTTGAGCCCGACAACAACTTGTAGCTTCATTATTTACCAGATTGAAGTTGTAAACAACTTCTACCTTCATTCCAGACTCGTTTGAAGTTGAAAACAACTTGTAGCTTCATTTTGGGTTGTTTGAAATTGGAATTAATTTCTAGTTTCATTCTTGGCTCGTTTGAGCCCGGAAACAAATTGTAGCTTCATTATTGACTAGATTGAAGTTGGAAACAACTTGTAGCTTCATTCCAGACACGTTTGAAGTTGAAAACAACTTGTAGCTTCATTTTCGGTTGTTTGAAATTGGAATCAACTTGTAGTTTCATTCTTGGCTCGTTTGAGCCCGGAAACAACTTGTAGCTTCATTATTGACTAGATTGAAGTTGGAAACAACTTGTAGCTTCATTCCAGACTCGTTTGAATTTTAAAACAACTTGTAGCTTCATTTTCTGTTGTTTGAAATTGAAATGAACTTGTAGTTTCATTTTTCGCTCGTTTAAGCCCGGAAACAACTTGTAGCTTCATTATTGACAACATTGAAGTTGGAAACAACTTGTAGCTTCATTCCAGACTCGTTTGAATTCTAAAACAACTTGTAGCTTCATTTTTGGTTGTTTGAAATTGGAATCAACTTGTAGTTTCATTCTTGGCTCGTTTGAGCCCGGAAACAACTTGTAGCTTCATTATTGACTAGATTGAAGTTGGAAACAACTTGTAGCTTCATTCCAGACTCGTTTGAATTTTAAAACAACTTGTAGCTTCATTTTCTGTTGTTTGAAATTGGAATCAACTTGTAGTTTCATTCTTGACTCGTTTGAGCCCGACAACAACTTGTAGCTTCATTATTTACCAGATTGAAGTTGTAAACAACTTCTACCTTCATTCCAGACTCGTTTGAAGTTGAAAACAACTTGTAGCTTCATTTTGGGTTGTTTGAAATTGGAATTAATTTCTAGTTTCATTCTTGGCTCGTTTGAGCCCGGAAACAAATTGTAGCTTCATTATTGACTAGATTGAAGTTGGAAACAACTTGTAGCTTCATTCCAGACACGTTTGAAGTTGAAAACAACTTGTAGCTTCATTTTCGGTTGTTTGAAATTGGAATCAACTTGTAGTTTCATTCTTGGCTCGTTTGAGCCCGGAAACAACTTGTAGCTTCATTATTGACTAGATTGAAGTTGGAAACAGCTTGTAGCTTCATTCCAGACTCGTTTGAATTTTAAAACAACTTGTAGCTTCATTTTCTGTTGTTTGAAATTGGAATCAACTTGTAGCTTCATTCTTGACTCGTTTGAGCCCAAAAACAACTTGTAGCTTCATTATTGACTAGATTGAAGTTGTAAACAACTTGTAGCTTCATTCCAGACTCGTTTGAAGTTGAAAACAACTTGTAGCTTCATTTTCGGTTGTTTGAAATTTGAATCAACTTATAGTTTCATTCTTGGCTCGTTTGAGCCCGGGAACAACTTAGATTGAAGTTGGAAACAACTTGTAGCTTTATTCCAGACCCGTTTGAAGTAGAAAACAACTTGTAGCTTCATTTTCGGTTGTTTGAAATTGGAATCAACTTGTAGTTTCATTCTTGGCTCGTTTGTGCCCGGAAACAACTTGTAGCTTCATTATTGACTACATTGAAGTTGGAAACAACTTGTAGCTTCATTCCAGACCCGTTTGAAGTTGAAAACAACTTGTAGCTTCATTCCAGAATCGTTTGAAGTTGAAATGAACTTGTAGCTTCATTTTCGGTCGTATGAAATTGTAATCAACTTGTAGTTTCATTCTTGACTCGTTTGAGCCTGGAAACAACTTGTAGCTTCATTATTGACTACATTGAAGTTGGAAACAACTTGTAGCTTCATTCTAGACCCGTTTGAAGTTGAAAACAACTTGTAGCTTCATTTTCGGTTGTTTGAAATTGGAATGAACTTGTAGTTTCATTCTTGGCTCGTTTAAGCCCAGAAACAACTTGTAGCTTCATTATTGACTACATTGAAGTTGGAAACAACTTGTAGCTTCATTCCAGACTCGTTTGAATTCTAAAACAACTTGTAGCTTCATTTTTGGTTGTTTGAAATTGGAATCAACTTGTAGTTTCATTCTTGGCTCGTTTGAGCCCGAAACAACTTGTAGCTTAATTATTGACTAGATTGAAGTTGGAAACAACTTGTAGCTTCATTCCAGACTCGTTTGAATTTTAAAACAACTTGTAGCTTCATTTTCTGTTGTTTGAAATTGGAATCAACTTGTAGTTTCATTCTTGACTCGTTTGAGCCCGACAACAACTTGTAGCTTCATTATTTACTAGATTGAAGTTGTAAACAACTTGTAGCTTCATTATAGGCTCGTTTGAAGTTGAAAACAACTTGTAGCTTCATTTTCAGTTGTTTGAAATTGGAATTAATTTGTAGTTTCATTCTTGGCTCGTTTGAGCCCGAAACAACTTGTAGCTTAATTATTGACTAGATTGAAGTTGGAAACAACTTGTAGCTTCATTCCAGACACGTTTGAAGTTGAAAACAACTTGTAGCTTCATTTTCTGTTGTTTGAAATTGGAATCAACTTGTAGTTTCATTCTTGACTCGTTTGAGCCCGACAACAACTTGTAGCTTCATTATTGACTAGATTGAAGTTGTAAACAACTTGTAGCTTCATTCCAGACTCGTTTGAAGTTGAAAACAACTTGTAGCTTCATTTTCGGTTGTTTGAAATTGGAATTAATTTGTAGTTTCATTCTTGACTCGTTTGAGCCGGGAAACAACTTGTAGCTTCATTTTTGGTTGTTTGAAATTGGAATCAACTTGTAGTTTCATTCTTGGCTCGTTTGAGCCCGGAAACAACTTGTAGCTTCGTTATTGACTAGATTGAAGTTGGAAACAACTTGTAGCTTCATTCCAAACTCGTTTGAATTTTAAAACAACTTGTAGCTTCATTTTCTGTTGTTTGAAATTGGAATCAACTTGTAGTTTCATTTTGACTCGTTTGAGCCCGACAACAACTTGTAGCTTCATTATTTACTAGCTTGAAGTTGGAAACAACTTGTAGCTTCATTCCAGACTCGTTTGAATTTTAAAACAACTTGTAGCTTCATTTTCTGTTGTTTGAAATTGGAATCAACTTGTAGTTTCATTCTTGACTCGTTTGAGCCCGACAACAACTTGTAGCGTCATTATTTACTAGATTGAAGTTGTAAATAACTTGTAGCTTCATTCCAGACTCGTTTGAAGTTGAAAACAACTTGTCGCTTCATTTTGGGTTGTTTGAAATTGGAATCAATTTGTAGTTTCATTCTTGGCTCGTTTGTGCCCGGAAACAACTTATAGCTTCATTATTGACTAGATTAAAGTTGGAAACAACTTGTAGCTTCATTCCAGACACATTTGAAGTTGAAAACAACTTGTAGCTTCATTTTCGGTTGTTTGAAATTGGAATTAATTTGTAGTTTCATTCTTGACTCGTTTGAGCCCGGAAACAACTTGTAGCTTCATTATTGACTAGATTGAAGTTGGAAACAACTTGTAGCTTCATTCCAGACCCGTTTGAAGTTGAAAACAACTTGTAGCTTCATTCCAGAATCGTTTGAAGTTGAAATTAACTTGTAGCTTCATTTTCGGTCGTATGAAATTGTAATCAACTTGTAGTTTCATTCTTGACTCGTTTGAGCCTGGAAACAACTTGTAGCTTCATTATTGACTACATTGAAGTTGGAAACAACTTGTAGCTTCAATCTAGACCCGTTTGAAGTTGAAAACAACTTGTAGCTTCATTTTCGGTTGTTTGAAATTGGAATGAACTTGTAGTTTCATTCTTGGCTCGTTTAAGCCCGGAAACAACTTGTAGCTTCATTATTGACTACATTGAAGTTGGAAACAACTTGTAGCTTTATTCCAGACTCGTTTGAATTCTAAAACAACTTGTAGCTTCATTTTTGGTTGTTTGAAATTGGAATCAACTTGTAGTTTCATTCTTGGCTCGTTTGAGCCCGGAAACAACTTGTAGCTTAATTATTGACTAGATTGAAGTTGGAAACAACTTGTAGCTTCATTCCAGACTCGTTTGAATTTTAAAACAACTTGTAGCTTCATTTTCTGTTGTTTGAAATTGGAATCAACTTGTAGTTTCATTCTTGACTCGTTTGAGCCCGACAACAACTTGTAGCTTCATTATTTACTAGATTGAAGTTGTAAACAACTTGTAGCTTCATTCTAGGCTCGTTTGAAGTTGAAAACAACTTGTAGCTTCATTTTCAGTTGTTTGAAATTGGAATTAATTTGTAGTTTCATTCTTGGTTCGTTTGAGTCCAGAAACAACTTGTAGCTTCATTATTGACTAGATTGAAGTTGAAAACAACTTGCAGCTTCATTTTCGGTTGTTTGAAATTGGAATGAACTTGTAGTTTCATTCTTGGCTCGTTTAAGCCCGGAAACAACTTGTAGCTTCATTATTGACTACATTGAAGTTGGAAACAACTTGTAGCTTTATTCCAGACTCGTTTGAATTCTAAAACAACTTGTAGCTTCATTTTTGGTTGTTTGAAATTGGAATCAACTTGTAGTTTCATTCTTGGCTCGTTTGAGCCCGGAAACAACTTGTAGCTTAATTATTGACTAGATTGAAGTTGGAAACAACTTGTAGCTTCATTCCAGACTCGTTTGAATTTTAAAACAACTTGTAGCTTCATTTTCTGTTGTTTGAAATTGGAATCAACTTGTAGTTTCATTGTTGACTCGTTTGAGCCCGACAACAACTTGTAGCTTCATTATTTACTAGATTGAAGTTGTAAACAACTTGTAGCTTCATTCTAGGCTCGTTTGAAGTTGAAAACAACTTGTAGCTTCATTTTCAGTTGTTTGAAATTGGAATTAATTTGTAGTTTCATTCTTGGCTCGTTTGAGTCCAGAAACAACTTGTAGCTTCATTATTGACTAGATTGAAGTTGGAAACAACTTGTAGCTTCATTCCAGACACGTTTGAAGTTGAAAACAACTTGTAGCTTCATTTTCTGTTTGAAATTGGAATCAACTTGTTGTTTCATTCTTGACTCGTTTGAGCCCGACAACAACTTGTAGCTTCATTATTGACTAGATTGAAGTTGTAAACAACTTGTAGCTTCATTCCAGACTCGTTTGAAGTTGAAAACAACTTGTAGCTTCATTTTCTGTTGTTTGAAATTGGAATTAATTTGTAGTTTCATTCTTGACTCGTTTGAGCCGGGAAACAACTTGTAGCTTCATTTTTGGTTGTTTGAAATTGGAATCAACTTGTAGTTTCATTCTTGGCTCGTTTGAGCCCGGAAACAACTTGTAGCTTCGTTATTGACTAGATTGAAGTTGGAAACAACTTGTAGCTTCATTCCAGACTCGTTTGAATTTTAAAACAACTTGTAGCTTCATTTTCTGTTGTTTGAAATTGGAATCAACTTGTAGTTTCATTCTTGACTCGTTTGAGCCCGACAACAACTTGTAGCTTCATTATTTACTAGATTGAAGTTGGAAACAACTTGTAGCTTCATTCCAGACTCGTTTGAATTTTAAAACAACTTGTAGCTTCATTTTCTATTGTTTGGAATTGGAATCAACTTGTAGTTTCATTCTTGACTCGTTTGAGCCCGACAACAACTTGTAGCTTCATTATTTACTAGATTGAAGTTGTAAATAACTTGTAACTTCATTCCAGACTCGTTTGAAGTTGAAAACAACTTGTCGCTTCATTTTGGGTTGTTTGAAATTAGAATTAATTTGTAGTTTCATTCTTGGCTCGTTTGTGCCCGGAAACAACTTGTAGCTTCATTATTGACTAGATTGAAGTTGGAAACAACTTGTAGCTTCATTCCAGACACATTTGAAGTTGAAAACAACTTGTAGCTTCATTTTCGGTTGTTTGAAATTGGAATTAATTTGTAGTTTCATTCTTGACTCGTTTGAGCCCGGAAACAACTTGTAGCTTCATTATTGACTAGATTGAAGTTGGAAACAACTTGTAGCTTCATTCCAAACCCGTTTGAAGTTGAAAACAACTTGTAGCTTCATTCCAGAATCGTTTGAAGTTGAAATTAACTTGTAGCTTCATTTTCGGTTGTATGAAATTGTAATCAACTTGTAGTTTCATTCTGGACTTGTTTGAGCCCGGAAACAACTTGTAGCTTCATTATTGACTACATTGAAGGTGGAAACAACTTGTAGCTTCATTCCAGACCCGTTTGAAGTTGAAAACAACTTGTAGCTTCATCATCTGTTGTTTGAAATTGGAATCAACTTGTATTTTCATTCTTGACTCGTTTGAGCCCGGAAACAACTTGTAGCTTCATTATTGACTACATTGAAGTTGGAAACAACTTGTAGCTTCATTCCAGACTCGTTTGAATTCTAAAACAACTTGTAGCTTCATTTTTGGTTGTTTGAAATTGGAATCAACTTTTAGTTTCATTCTTGGCTCGTTTGAGCCCGGAAACAACTTGTAGCTTAATTATTGACTAGATTGAAGTTGGAAACAACTTGTAGCTTCATTCCAGACTCGTTTGAATTCTAAAACAACTTGTAGCTTCATTTTTGGTTGTTTAAAATTGGAATCAACTTGTAGTTTCATTCTTGGCTCGTTTGAGCCCGGAAACAACTTGTAGCGTAATTATTGACTAGATTGAAGTTGGAAACAACTTGTAGCTTCATTCCAGACTCGTTTGAATTTTAAAACAACTTGTAGCTTCATTTTCTGTTGTTTGAAATTGGAATCAACTTGTAGTTTCATTCTTGACTCGTTTGAGCCCGACAACAACTTGTAGCTTCATTATTTACTAGATTGAAGTTGTAAACAACTTGTAGCTTCATTCTAGGCTCGTTTGAAGTTGAAAACAACTTGTAGCTTCATTTTCAGTTGTTTGAAATTGGAATTAATTTGTAGTTTCATTCTTGGCTCGTTTGAGTCCGGAAACAACTTGTAGCTTCATTATTGACTAGATTGAAGTTGGAAACAACTTGTAGCTTCATTCCAGACACGTTTGAAGTTGAAAACAACTTGTAGCTTCATTTTCTGTTTGAAATTGGAATCAACTTGTTGTTTCATTCTAGACTCGTTTGAGCCCGACAACAACTTGTAGCTTCATTATTGACTAGATTGAAGTTGTAAACAACTTGTAGCTTCATTCCAGACTCGTTTGAAGTTGAAAACAACTTGTAGCTTCATTTTCTGTTGTTTGAAATTGGAATTAATTTGTAGTTTCATTCTTGACTCGTTTGAGCCGGGAAACAACTTGGAGCTTCATTTTTGGTTGTTTGAAATTGAAATCAACTTGTAGTTTCATTCTTGGCTCGTTTGAGCCCGGAAACAACTTGTAGCTTCGTTATTGACTAGATTGAAGTTGGAAACAACTTGTAGCTTCATTCCAGACTCGTTTGAATTTTAAAACAACTTGTAGCTTCATTTTCTGTTGTTTGAAATTGGAATCAACTTGTAGTTTCATTCTTGACTTGTTTGAGCCCGACAACAACTTGTAGCTTCATTATTTACTAGATTGAAGTTGGAAACAACTTGTAGCTTCATTCCAGACTCGTTTGAATTTTAAAACAACTTGTAGCTTCATTTTCTATTGTTTGGAATTGGAATCAACTTGTAGTTTCATTCTTGACTCGTTTGAGCCCGACAACAACTTGTAGCTTCATTATTTACTAGATTGAAGTTGTAAATAACTTGTAGCTTCATTCCAGACTCGTTTGAAGTTGAAAACAACTTGTCGCTTCATTTTGGGTTGTTTGAAATTGGAATTAATTTGTAGTTTCATTCTTGGCTCGTTTGTGCCCGGAAACAACTTGTAGCTTCATTATTGACTAGATTGAAGTTGGAAACAACTTGTAGCTTCATTCCAGACACATTTGAAGTTGAAAACAACTTGTAGCTTCATTTTCGGTTGTTTGAAATTGGAATTAATTTGTAGTTTCATTCTTGACTCGTTTGAGCCCGGAAACAACTTGTAGCTTCATTATTGACTAGATTGAAGTTGGAAACAACTTGTAGCTTCATTCCAAACCCGTTTGAAGTTGAAAACAACTTGTAGCTTCATTCCAGAATCGTTTGAAGTTGAAATTAACTTGTAGCTTCATTTTCGGTTGTATGAAATTGTAATCAACTTGTAGTTTCATTCTGGACTTGTTTGAGCCCGGAAACAACTTGTAGCTTCATTATTGACTACATTGAAGGTGGAAACAACTTGTAGCTTCATTCCAGACCCGTTTGAAGTTGAAAACAACTTGTAGCTTCATCATCTGTTGTTTGAAATTGGAATCAACTTGTATTTTCATTCTTGGCTCGTTTGAGCCCGGAAACAACTTGTAGCTTCATTATTGACTACATTGAAGTTGGAAACAACTTGTAGCTTCATTCCAGACTCGTTTGAATTCTAAAACAACTTGTAGCTTCATTTTTGGTTGTTTGAAATTGGAATCAACTTTTAGTTTCATTCTTGGCTCGTTTGAGCCCGGAAACAACTTGTAGCTTAATTATTGACTAGATTGAAGTTGGAAACAACTTGTAGCTTCAATCCAGACTCGTTTGAATTCTAAAACAACTTGTAGCTTCATTTTTGGTTGTTTAAAATTGGAATCAACTTGTAGTTTCATTCTTGACTCGTTTGAGCCCGGAAACAACTTGTAGCTTAATTATTGACTAGATTGAAGTTGGAAACAACTTGTAGCTTCATTCCAGACTCGTTTGAATTTTAAAACAACTTGTAGCTTCATTTTCTGTTGTTTGAAATTGGAATGAACTTGTAGTTTCATTCTTGACTCGTTTGAGCCCGACAACAACTTGTAGCTTCATTATTTACTAGATTGAAGTTGTAAACAACTTGTAGCTTCATTCTAGGCTCGTTTGAAGTTGAAAACAACTTGTAGCTTCATTTTCAGTTGTTTGAAATTGAAATTAATTTGTAGTTTCATTCTTGGCTCGTTTGAGTCCGGAAACAACTTGTAGCTTCATTATTGACTAGATTAAAGTTGGAAACAACTTGTAGTTTCATTCCAGACTCGTTTGAAGTTGAAAACAACTTGTAGCTTCATTTTCTGTTTGAAATTGGAATCAACTTGTTGTTTCATTCTTGACTCGTTTGAGCCCGACAACAACTTGTAGCTTCATTATTGACTAGATTGAAGTTGTAAACAACATGTGTAGCTTCATTCCAGACTCGTTTGAAGTTGAAAACAACTTGTAGCTTCATTTTCTGTTGTTTGAAATTGGAATTAATTTGTAGTTTCATTCTTGACTCGTTTGAGCCGGGAAACAACTTGTAGCTTCATTTTTGGTTGTTTGAAATTGGAATCAACTTGTAGTTTCATTCTTGGCTCGTTTGAGCCCGGAAACAACTTGTAGCTTCGTTATTGACTAGATTGAAGTTGGAAACAACTTGTAACTTCATTCCAGACTCGTTTGAATTTTAAAACAACTTGTAGCTTCATTTTCTGTTGTTTGAAATTGGAATCAACTTGTAGTTTCATTCTTGACTCGTTTGAGCCCGACAACAACTTGTAGCTTCATTATTTACTAGATTGAAGTTGGAAACAACTTGTAGCTTCATTCCAGACTCGTTTGAATTTTAAAACAACTTGTAGCTTCATTTTCTGTTGTTTGGAATTGGAATCAACTTGTAGTTTCATTCTTGACTCGTTTGAGCCCGACAACAACTTGTAGCTTCATTATTTACTAGATTGAAGTTGTAAATAACTTGTAGCTTCATTCCAGACTCGTTTGAAGTTGAAAACAACTTGTCGCTTCATTTTGGGTTGTTTGAAATTGGAATTAATTTGTAGTTTCATTCTTGGCTCGTTTGTGCCCGGAAACAACTTGTAGCTTCATTATTGACTAGATTGAAGTTGGAAACAACTTGTAGCTTCATTACAGACACATTTGAAGTTGAAAACAACTTGTAGCTTCATTTTCGGTTGTTTGAAATTGGAATTAATTTGTAGTTTCATTCTTGACTCGTTTGAGCTCGGAAACAACTTGTAGCTTCATTATTGACTAGATTGAAGTTGGAAACAACTTGTAGCTTCATTCCAGACCCGTTTGAAGTTGAAAACAACTTGTAGCTTCATCATAGAATAGTTTGAAGTTGAAATTAACTTGTAGCTTCATTTTCGGTTGTATGAAATTGTAATCAACTTGTAGTTTCATTCTGGACTTGTTTGAGCCCGGAAACAACTTGTAGCTTCATTATTGACTACATTGAAGGTGGAAACAACTTGTAGCTTCATTCCAGACCCGTTTGAAGTTGAAAACAACTTGTAGCTTCATTATCTGTTGTTTGAAATTGGAATCAACTTGTATTTTCATTCTTGACTCGTTTGAGCCCAGAAACAACTTGTAGCTTCATTATTGACTAGATTGTAGTTGGAAACAACTGGTAGCTTCATTCCAGACATGTTTGAAGTTGAAAACAACTTGTAGCCTCATTTTCGGTTGTTTGAAATTGGAATTAATTTGTAGTTTCATTCTTGACTCGTTTGAGCCCGGAAACAACTTGTAGCTTCATTATTGACTAGATTGAAGTTGTAAACAACTTGTAGCTTCATTCCAGACTCGTTTGAATTTTAAAACAACTTGTAGCTTCATTTTCTGTTGTTTGAAATTGGAATCAACTTGTAGTTTCATTCTTGACTCGTTTGAGCCCGAAAACAACTTGTAGCTTCATTATTGACTAGATTGAAGTTGTAAACAACTTGTAGCTTCATTCCAGACTCGTTTGAAGTTGAAAACAACTTGTAGCTTCATTTTCGGTTGTTTGAAATTGGAATCAACTTGTAGTTTCATTCTTGACTCGTTTGAGCCCGGAAACAACTTATAGCTTCATTATTGACTAGATTGAAGTTGGAAACAACTTGTAGCTTCATTCCAGGCTCGTTTGAAGTTGAAAACAACTTGTAGCTTAATTTTCGGTTGTTTGAAATTGGAATCAACTTGTAGTTTTATTCTTGACTCGTTTGAGCCCGGAAAAAACTTAGATTGAAGTTGGAAACAACTTGTAGCTTCATTCCAGACCCATTTGAAGTTGAAAACAACTTGTAGATTCATTTTCGGTTGTTTGAAATTGGAATCAACTTGTAGTTTCATTCTTGGCTCGTTTGAGGCCGGAAACAACTTGTAGCTTCATTATTGACTACATTGAAGTTGGAAACAACTTGTAGCTTCATTCCAGACCCGTTTGAAGTTGAAAACAACTTGTAGCTTCATTCCAGAATCGTTTGAAGTTGAAATGAACTTGTAGCATCATTTTCGGTTGTATGAAATTGTAATCAACTTGTAGTTTCATTCTTCACTCGTTTGAGCCCGAAAACAACTTGTAGCTTCATTATTGACTACATTGAAGTTGGAAACAACTTGTAGCTTCATTCCAGACCCGTTTGAAGTTGAAAACAACTTGTAGCTTCATTTTCGGTTGTTTGAAATTGGAATGAACTTGTAGTTTCATTCTTGGCTCGTTTAAGCCCGGAAACAACTTGTAGCTTCATTATTGACTACATTGAAGTTGGAAACAACTTGTAGCTTTATTCCAGACTCGTTTGAATTCTAAAACAACTTGTAGCTTCATTTTTGGTTGTTTGAAATTGGAATCAACTTGTAGTTTCATTCTTGGCTCGTTTGAGCCCGGAAACAACTTGTAGCTTCATTATTGACTAGATTGAAGTTGGAAACAACTTGTAGCTTCATTCCAGACACGTTTGAAGTTGAAAACAACTTGTAGCTTCATTTTCTGTTTGAAATTGGAATCAACTTGTAGTTTCATTCTTGACTCGTTTGAGCCCGACAACAACTTGTAGCTTCATTATTGACTAGATTGAAGTTGTAAACAACTTGTAGCTTCATTCCAGACTCGTTTGAAGTTGAAAACAACTTGTAGCTTCATTTTCTGTTGTTTGAAATTGGAATTAATTTGTAGTTTCATTCTTGGCTCGTTTGAGTCCGGAAATAACTTGTAGCTTCATTATTGACTAGATTGAAGTTGGAAACAACTTGTAGCTTCATTCCAGACACGTTTGAAGTTGAAAACAACTTGTAGCTTCATTTTCTGTTGTTGAAATTGGAATCAACTTGTAGTTTCATTCTTGACTCGTTTGAGCCCGACAACAACTTGTAGATTCATTATTGACTAGATTGAAGTTGTAAACAACTTGTAGCTTCATTCCAGACTCGTTTGAAGTTGAAAACAACTTGTAGCTTCTTTTTCGGTTGTTTGAAATTGGAATCAACTTGTAGTTTCATTCTTGGCTCATTTGAGCCCGGAAACAACTTAGATTGAAGTTGGAAACAACTTGTAGCTTCATTCCAGACCCGTTTGAAGATGAAAACAACTTGTAGATTCATTTTCGGTTGTTTCAAATTGGAATCAACTTGTAGTTTCATTCTTAGCTCGTTTGAGCCCGGAAACAACTTAGATTGAAGTTGGAAACAACTTGTAGCTTCATTCCAGACCCGTTTGAAGATGAAAACAACTTGTAGATTCATTTTCGGTTGTTTGAAATTGGAATCAAATTGTAGTTTCATTCTTGACTCGTTTGAGGCCGGAAACAACTTGTATTTTCATTATTGACTACATTGAAGTTGGAAACAACTTGTAGCTTCATTTCAGACCCGTTTGAAGTTGAAAACAACTTGTAGCTTCATTCCAGAATCGTTTGAAGTTGAAATGAACTTGTAGCTTCATTTTCGGTTGTATGAAATTGTAATCAACTTGTAGTTTCATTCTTGACTCGTTTGAGCCCGGAAACAACTTGTAGCTTCATTATTAAATACATTGAAGTTGGAAACAACTTGTAGCTTCATTCCAGACCCGTTTGAATTTGAAAACAACTTGTAGCTTCATTTTCGGTTGTTTGAAATTGGAATCAACTTCTAGTTTCATTCTTGGCTCGTTTGAGCCCGGAAACAACTTGTAGCTTCATTATTGACTACATTGAAGTTGGAAACAACTTGTAGCTTCATTCCAGACTCGTTTGAATTTTAAAACAACTTGTAGCTTTATTTTTGGTTGTTTGAAATTGGAATCAACTTGTAGTTTCATTCTTGGCTCGTTTGAGCCCGTAAACAACTTGTAGCTTCATTATTGACTAGATTGAAGTTGGAAACAACTTGTAGCTTCATTCCAGACCCGTTTGAATTTTAAAACAACTTGTAGCTTCATTTTCTTATGTTTGAAATTGGAATCAACTTGTAGTTTCATTCTTGACTCGTTTGAGCCCGACAACAACTTGTAGCTTCATTATTTACTAGATTGAAGTTGTAAACAACTTGTAGCTTCATTCTAGACTCGTTTGAAGTTGAAAACAACTTGTAGCTTCATTTTCGATTGTTTGAAATTGGAATTAATTTGTAGTTTCATTCTTGGCTCGTTTGAGTCCGGAAACAACTTGTAGCTTCATTATTGACTAGATTGAAGTTGGAAACAACTTGTAGCTTCATTCCAGACACGTTTGAAGTTGAAAACAACTTGTAGCTTCATTTTCTGTTGTTTGAAATTGGAATCAACTTGTAGCTTCATTCTTGACTCGTTTGAGCCCGACAACAACTTGTAGCTTCATTATTGACTAGATTGAAGTTGTAAACAACTTGTACCTTCATTCCAGACTCGTTTGAAGTTGAAAACAACTTGTAGCTTCTTTTTCGGTTGTTTGAAATTGGAATCAACTTGTAGTTTCATTCTTGGCTCGTTTGAGCCCGGAAACAACTTAGATTGAAGTTGGAAACAACTTGTAGCTTCATTCCAGACCCGTTTGAAGATGAAAACAACTTGTAGATTCATTTTCGGTTGTTTGAAATTGGAATCAACTTGTAGTTTCATTCTTGGCTCGTTTGAGGCCGGAAACAACTTGTATTTTCATTATTGACTACATTGAAGTTGGAAACAACTTGTAGCTTCATTCCAGACCCGTTTAAAGCTGAAAACAACTTGTAGCTTCATTCCAGAATCGTTTGAAGTTGAAATGAACTTGTAGCTTCATTTTCGGTTGTATGAAATTGTAATCAACTTGTAGTTTCATTCTTGACTCGTTTGAGCCCGGAAACAACTTGTAGCTTCATTATTGACTACATTGAAGTTGGAAACAACTTGTAGCTTCATTCCAGACTCGTTTGAATTTTAAAACAACTTGTAGCTTCATTTTTGGTTGTTTGAAATTGGAATCAACTTGTAGTTTCATTCTTGGCTCGTTTGAGCCCGGAAACAACTTGTAGCTTCATTATTGACTAGATTGAAGTTGGAAACAACTTGTAGCTTCATTCCAGACTCGTTTGAATTTTAAAACAACTTGTAGCTTCATTTTCTGTTGTTTGAAATTGGAATCAACTTGTAGTTTCATTCTTGACTCGTTTGAGCCCGAAAACAACTTGTAGCTTCATTATTTACTAGATTGAAGTTGTAAACAACTTGTAGATTCATTCTAGACTCGTTTGAAGTTTAAAACAACTTGTAGCTTCATTTTCGGTTGTTTGAAATTGGAATTAATTTGTAGTTTCATTCTTGGCTCGTTTGAGTCCGAAAACAACTTGTAGCTTCATTATTGACTAGATTGAAGTTGGAAACAACTTGTAGCTTTATTCCAGACTCGTTTGAATTCTAAAACAACTTGTAGCTTCATTTTTGGTTGTTTGAAATTGGAATCAACTTGTAGTTTCATTCTTGGCTCGTTTGAGCCCGGAAACAACTTGTAGCTTCATTATTGACTAGATTGAAGTTGGAAACAACTTGTAGCTTCATTCCAGACACGTTTGAAGTTGAAAACAACTTGTAGCTTCATTTTCTGTTTGAAATTGGAATCAACTTGTAGTTTCATTCTTGACTCGTTTGAGCCCGACAACAACTTGTAGCTTCATTATTGACTAGATTGAAGTTGTAAACAACTTGTAGCTTCATTCCAGACTCGTTTGAAGTTGAAAACAACTTGTAGCTTCATTTTCTGTTGTTTGAAATTGGAATTAATTTGTAGTTTCATTCTTGGCTCGTTTGAGTCCGGAAATAACTTGTAGCTTCATTATTGACTAGATTGAAGTTGGAAACAACTTGTAGCTTCATTCCAGACACGTTTGAAGTTGAAAACAACTTGTAGCTTCATTTTCTGTTGTTGAAATTGGAATCAACTTGTAGTTTCATTCTTGACTCGTTTGAGCCCGACAACAACTTGTAGATTCATTATTGACTAGATTGAAGTTGTAAACAACTTGTAGCTTCATTCCAGACTCGTTTGAAGTTGAAAACAACTTGTAGCTTCTTTTTCGGTTGTTTGAAATTGGAATCAACTTGTAGTTTCATTCTTGGCTCATTTGAGCCCGGAAACAACTTAGATTGAAGTTGGAAACAACTTGTAGCTTCATTCCAGACCCGTTTGAAGATGAAAACAACTTGTAGATTCATTTTCGGTTGTTTCAAATTGGAATCAACTTGTAGTTTCATTCTTGGCTCGTTTGAGCCCGGAAACAACTTAGATTGAAGTTGGAAACAACTTGTAGCTTCATTCCAGACCCGTTTGAAGATGAAAACAACTTGTAGATTCATTTTCGGTTGTTTGAAATTGGAATCAACTTGTAGTTTCATTCTTGACTCGTTTGAGGCCGGAAACAACTTGTATTTTCATTATTGACTACATTGAAGTTGGAAACAACTTGTAGCTTCATTTCAGACCCGTTTGAAGTTGAAAACAACTTGTAGCTTCATTCCAGAATCGTTTGAAGTTGAAATGAACTTGTAGCTTCATTTTCGGTTGTATGAAATTGTAATCAACTTGTAGTTTCATTCTTGACTCGTTTGAGCCCGGAAACAACTTGTAGCTTCATTATTAAATACATTGAAGTTGGAAACAACTTGTAGCTTCATTCCAGACCCGTTTGAATTTGAAAACAACTTGTAGCTTCATTTTCGGTTGTTTGAAATTGGAATCAACTTCTAGTTTCATTCTTGGCTCGTTTGAGCCCGGAAACAACTTGTAGCTTCATTATTGACTACATTGAAGTTGGAAACAACTTGTAGCTTCATTCCAGACTCGTTTGAATTTTAAAACAACTTGTAGCTTTATTTTTGGTTGTTTGAAATTGGAATCAACTTGTAGTTTCATTCTTGGCTCGTTTGAGCCCGTAAACAACTTGTAGCTTCATTATTGACTAGATTGAAGTTGGAAACAACTTGTAGCTTCATTCCAGACCCGTTTGAATTTTAAAACAACTTGTAGCTTCATTTTCTTATGTTTGAAATTGGAATCAACTTGTAGTTTCATTCTTGACTCGTTTGAGCCCGACAACAACTTGTAGCTTCATTATTTACTAGATTGAAGTTGTAAACAACTTGTAGCTTCATTCTAGACTCGTTTGAAGTTGAAAACAACTTGTAGCTTCATTTTCGATTGTTTGAAATTGGAATTAATTTGTAGTTTCATTCTTGGCTCGTTTGAGTCCGGAAACAACTTGTAGCTTCATTATTGACTAGATTGAAGTTGGAAACAACTTGTAGCTTCATTCCAGACACGTTTGAAGTTGAAAACAACTTGTAGCTTCATTTTCTGTTGTTTGAAATTGGAATCAACTTGTAGCTTCATTCTTGACTCGTTTGAGCCCGACAACAACTTGTAGCTTCATTATTGACTAGATTGAAGTTGTAAACAACTTGTACCTTCATTCCAGACTCGTTTGAAGTTGAAAACAACTTGTAGCTTCTTTTTCGGTTGTTTGAAATTGGAATCAACTTGTAGTTTCATTCTTGGCTCGTTTGAGCCCGGAAACAACTTAGATTGAAGTTGGAAACAACTTGTAGCTTCATTCCAGACCCGTTTGAAGATGAAAACAACTTGTAGATTCATTTTCGGTTGTTTGAAATTGGAATCAACTTGTAGTTTCATTCTTGGCTCGTTTGAGGCCGGAAACAACTTGTATTTTCATTATTGACTACATTGAAGTTGGAAACAACTTGTAGCTTCATTCCAGACCCGTTTAAAGCTGAAAACAACTTGTAGCTTCATTCCAGAATCGTTTGAAGTTGAAATGAACTTGTAGCTTCATTTTCGGTTGTATGAAATTGTAATCAACTTGTAGTTTCATTCTTGACTCGTTTGAGCCCGGAAACAACTTGTAGCTTCATTATTGACTACATTGAAGTTGGAAACAACTTGTAGCTTCATTCCAGACCCGTTTGAAGTTGAAAACAACTTGAGCTTCATTTTCGGTTGTTTGAAATTGGAATCAACTTGTAGTTTCATTCTTGGCTCGTTTGAGCCCGGAAACAACTTGTAGCTTCATTATTGACTACATTGAAGTTGGAAACAACTTGTAGCTTCATTCCAGACTCGTTTGAATTTTAAAACAACTTGTAGCTTCATTTTTGGTTGTTTGAAATTGGAATCAACTTGTAGTTTCATTCTTGGCTCGTTTGAGCCCGGAAACAACTTGTAGCTTCATTATTGACTAGATTGAAGTTGGAAACAACTTGTAGCTTCATTCCAGACTCGTTTGAATTTTAAAACAACTTGTAGCTTCATTTTCTGTTGTTTGAAATTGGAATCAACTTGTAGTTTCATTCTTGACTCGTTTGAGCCCGAAAACAACTTGTAGCTTCATTATTTACTAGATTGAAGTTGTAAACAACTTGTAGATTCATTCTAGACTCGTTTGAAGTTTAAAACAACTTGTAGCTTCATTTTCGGTTGTTTGAAATTGGAATTAATTTGTAGTTTCATTCTTGGCTCGTTTGAGTCCGAAAACAACTTGTAGCTTCATTATTGACTAGATTGAAGTTGGAAACAACTTGTAGCTTCATTCCAGATGTGACAACCCTCAAATCCGGGGGTTTGGATTTGGTGCCACTAAAACAAAAATCATTTAAAAACCTGTATTTACGGAAGAAGGTAAAACAGATATTTAAAAATCTGGAAATTTTAAAAGAGATTTAAATCAAAATCACTTTGACCCCCTAAAAACAGGATCGCTAATAGGTTACAGCATTGAAATCAGAAACCAAAACTTTAAATCTTATTACAACTTAAACTACATTATCAGTTAAACCTCGATAAGAAGAGTAACTGACAACCAAATAAATAAATCTATCTACAACTGAATTGAAATAAATCAACTCTAACCATAGCCATTCTCACAGACATCTCCATGGCAATCTCGCCTAGCATCAGTCTTACGCGCAGCTTACACAGGTTACCTTCTCAATCCCTAGCTGAAAGGGTTAGAAATAATAGCAAGGGTGAGCAAAAATGCTCAGCAAGATAATAGGTAAGGCAAGAGCCACAAGATATAAATTCTTTTGAATTAAATCAGAGTATTTGAAATAGAGCAAACTTTTGAAGTAAATCATAACATTTGTAACTGAAAAGTTTATCAAACATATAAATCAATATGCTTGAAAATTCACAAGATATATTTGACAGTAAACATAAGCTATCATAGGCTTAAACAATAACGACCAGTTTTTGAATTGGAATCCACAATTGACGGGTGCACTATCACAATTGATCATACCATGTGATAGCACAGGACCACACTTCGTAGAAGCATGTCCTAATTAACAGGTACCAAATAGAAGGCAACACATTAGCCTTTGGCAGCAAAGTATTATCATATTTCAATAATACCCAAATAGCCCTTCACTGGACCGCCGTCCCGGCCTCTTATGCAAAAACAAAGAAATATTCCGATTTCTTCCGGAAGCAGATGACATATCATGTTTCTGAAAACTTTTTGTTTTCAAATTCAAAATACTGTCAAAAATCAAATTTTATCAAAGTCTGAGTACAATTTAAAAATCCACCGTAATAAGGCTCAAAGGAAAAACAAAGCTATTTAGTTATTTAAAATCCAGGGTTTATGTCTGGGATAGAAGACCAGGCATATATTGTAATGTCGAAATATGACTGCTATAGAGTCATCAATAGTTTCAAACTGTAAAGTAACTCAGACAATAATCTTTCAGAAAACTGATTAATTCTTAATCAATATACTTTTCAAAGAATGATATCATTGTGCATACCACAGTAAAAAAAAAGATCGAACTAAAAATATTCGATAATTTTAATCACAGTATAAAAGTATGAATGCTTGCAGAAATACAAGTCATGCATGGATAGAAAACTGCGTTATTAAAAGAGAGAGTTAAAATATTTGCTCTTTAAATAAAAGTGAAGAATTGGAATACTTGCCTCTGACTGAACACAAGTGACAACACGGTCACTCTACTCGAGATTTCTAGATTGACCTCAATTGCTACTTTTGAAATCACTACACTCCACTGCACTATCTTACGAAACAATCTCGCCTTATCAAACAATTCTGACTTGACTTGCAACAATATCGGCTTGCTTCTGAAAGTCATTGATGCACGCTTCTCGATAAACTATATATGACAGCAGTATAATATTTTAGTCGAGAGAAATCTAGAAAGTCGTCAATTCGCAGAATCGAAATTATATTACTACCCCTCGTCATATAAATATATTTTATACAATCAATATATACACATATTGTCAAATAGTTGAACACGTAGTCACATAAGCACGTATCAAATAATTTTCATGCTTTAATAAATATATTAATATATAATCTAGTAACCATGTATATAAATCTTATATCTTATTATATACAAACTAACACATCAGTAATATATCCCTCGGTATCACCCAATTCCACATCATCATATAAATCAAACAAAACTGAATTACAACTCCAATTGTAATTCAATCACATCTTAGATCAGCTCAACATTTAAACAAATATAAAATAATAAAATATTTGAAATTTGGACAGCACGGATTTTAAAATTGAGCAAACCACAATTTAATAACGCAACAATCCTGTCCAATATAAATATAAGTCAAAACGCCATCTTATATAGCTGAGTATGTGATTCAAATAATAATCACATCTGATAATTAACAAGTCACAGTCAATAATAATTTATAATCAACAATCACTTCCGGGATTTAAACAAAATAATCGCGACAATCTTATAATAATTTAATCTGAAAATCAAATGATTTTCAGAAGTAGATAACAACTTCTGAATTTTGAATGAAATTCATTACAACTGTCGCGAGATTTTAAATAATTATAACCCGGAATTTAAATCAACACTACACTTAATATACAAGCCCACGATATTTAATCGACAATTACCTATAATTGACTCAATAAAATATTAAAAGATTATTATTATTATCATTATCATCATTGTTAATAAAAACAATAATAACAATTATAACAACAATAAAATTAACATTTTATTCTCCTGGCACCTCTGTATCCTCTCTAATTCTTTCTGCAACCCTTCTTAACTGCTACCTCTTGAACTACACCTTTCGCCTCGACTCATGTCATCAAACTGTACACTACCTTCACTCCACATTTTCAGCCTCTCTTTTCACCCTTGGACATCCACACACATATACAATAACACCGAGCAACCTACCCAACACCTTCTTTTGACTTCACCTGCATTATCAATTTCCATCAGTCTTCACTTTATAGCCTTCACTCCACTAGTACACTACCATTATTCATCTCCTGCATCGACAAATCGATACACACATAAACACACCTGTTAACCACAACACTTCAACCTCTGCCCCTCTCTATTTCTCCTAATTCCGAATTACCCAAACAAAGCCAGCCCAAGGCAGTTTCTGCCGGCTTCTTTCGGCCAAACCTAACACAGCAGCCACCCAAACTAGCTAAAACTACGCCCTGTTAATTCACAAATCAGCACCTGTACTCTATCATTCCACCTCAGCCAGCAAGGCCTCTGTCTACCCATATCTCTCTGAATCAAACACCAGCCTTCAACTCTGCACGCACCTTCGAACTCAATCTCTCCGTCGCAAACAACCGGTCCCTTGAAATCTGAAATCGACCGCCCTGACCCCTCCTTTAAAGTCCGACATTTAAACAGCCTGGCCACCACTACAATTCCATCTCCCCCTCCTGTACATCATCTCAGCGAAGTGGAGTTCACCCCGCTGCTGTTGGATGCGGTGGTTTTCCTCCGTCACGCACCCACACTCAACCGCCTGCATCTAACTCTACTGTCATCTCCGTTGCCATACCACTCAAACCCCCTCCCTCTGTTTTCCCCTGTTTTCACAACCACCGCTTCAACCCCGGTGCCGCCGCCGACATACAACACCACCACCACAGCCGATTCATTCACCAGCCCTCCGTTTTCAGGCCGCTCCGCCTGCATCGCCAGCGACTTCACACCCCCACCGTCTCCGTCAAACCCATCAGCCACAATACTTCCCCGGCGTTTCTCGATCAATCCCAACCAACACACAACAAAGCCACACACACAGATACATACCGACACAATAGATAAACACACAATTCAAGTCCTTACCTACTGGCTCGCTTGAATCAATCGAACCGATTGAATTGAGAGGAGAAGAGAGAAACCCTAGCTGACTCCAATCCCCAATCTCCCTACCGCCTTGCTCTATCTATATTTATCTGTGTTTCTCCTATTTTTTTTAAAACTAAATTCCACGAAGTATATATGTGTCTGAGTTCTCTGCGTAGGTAGTGATGCACCTGCTAATTTATAATATGAACTAAACCACACCCCCAGTTTACAATAGAATATGTATTTAATAATAATTAAAAATTTAAGAACCAGGAATTGTTCCCAAATTTAAAATGAAAATTTCTAAAAATTTGAAATATCCTGAATGCACAATATGTGTGAAAATAATATTTTTAAAGCCCTTCTCTATTTTCACAAATAATGCTCAAAATCATTTTAGAACACAAATAATTAAAATAAACATTTGCACACTTTCAAATATTTTCTGAATCCGACAGAAATATAAAATATAAAAATTTGAATATTTTGGGTGATTTAGATCGGATAAATCTTTGGGCTCAAATAAATACAAATATTAATTTTGAAATCAAAAGACAAAGTTTGATTTAATCAAATCTAGAAATAAATCAAAATTTTAAATTAACTGCTCAAACAAAAATAAACAATTAAAATTGCACATCTAACACGTAACACAATTAATTCAATTAATCATAATTAATCATATAATTGCAATAATTCACAAAAATTGTTTTTGAAAATCCAACAAAATTGGAATAAAATATAAAATTTTATTCCTCATCTTTTAGAAAATAATAACCAACTAATAAATAATTATAAAATTTCCGGAGTCGTCACAAACTTCCCCCCTTATAAGGATTCCGTCCTCGGAATCCGCGAAGAAAGAACGAGAGCATACTTTTTCTTGCAAGTCTCATTGTGATCTGATTTTGTATACAAAATCTTGAAGTGTAGTGGCAATATTAGCTCGTTCAAACTTGGCCGGCATACCCTCGGAATTGATTGACAAATAAAATTACTGAATCTTAAAATATATCAGATTTAAGATATCAAAGCTGTTATGGATCAAAAATCGAGGGGTGAGCTTCGTGCTTTTTGACTGATCTCGCGAGTCGGAACTCAGACGGGTCCTCACGAGGTGCCTACGTATCTTCAGCGGGGTGAAGAATCAAGTCAAAAAACGTAGTTCTATTTTGGAGGGGTAGAGCCCTTTATATAGATGTCTCAGGGTTAGAGACTGATTAGAAGTAGGATCCCTGGTGTTAGAGTCCTAGTAGAAATAGGTATTTGAGTCAGAGATAGGATAGGACTGATCTCTGATCCTTATCTTGAGCTACTGGAGGTTATCTAGGACTCTAGATAGTTATCCATGAAATTCAGAGTTCTTGTAGGACTCTTGGAGTCCTGGACTCGTCAGTCAGACTCCTAGTAGGAATAGGATTCGAGTTCTGGGCCCTGACCGGGTTGGGGGCTCGTGCCTTGAGTTTGGGCAGCCCATGTTTCTCAAACATGGATGCCCAACGGGCTTTTTATAACCTCAATCTGCTAGCCACGAATTTTGGATGATAAACCCAGAATCCGGGCCTTATATTCTGGCCTTTAATCAGACCCGGCCTAAAAATAACCCAATAATTTTTAGGGCCAATTTCAGAGCCATATCATTTGCCCCCCAACTTTGGATAAGTTTCGTAGAAACTTTTCTAAAGTTTTAGAGCATCTCAGACGACTTTTCAAGCCTTTTCAATCACTTCTCGGGCCTATTCTGAGTAAGGTCAGCCATCTAGGCCGATTCTAGACTTTCCTTAGTCGATCCGAGGCATTTTGGGGGTACATCAAGTGTTCTGGGGCGCTTTTTGAGCGTTTTCCGGGCGCTTCCAGGGCGCCAGACCTCGCCCAGGTCGATTTAGGGCGCTCAGGGCGTCCAGGTCGACGCTGACGCGCAACTCGGGCGCACCTCGGGCGCTCAGGGGCGCTCGACCTCGCCCAGGTCGATTTAGGGCGCTCAGGGCGTCCAGGTCGATGCTGGCGCGCAGCTCGGGCGCTCATGGGCGCTCGACCTCGCCCAGGTCGACGCTCGCGCGCACCGTGGGCGCACCTCGGGCGCTTATGGGCGCTCACGGTCATTAGGTGTTTTTTGACACCCAAGTCAGTTGTCGACCTCACCCAGGTCGATTTAGGGCATCCTTGGTGCCCAGGTCGACGCTGTTGAGGTCCTCAGGCGCACCTCGGGCGCTCATGGCGCTCCTGGGGCGCTCATAGGGCGCTCCCAGGGCGCTTCTCGGGCGCTCTCGGGCGTTAGGTGTTTTTTGTCACCTAAGTCGATTGTCGACCTCACCCAGGTCGATTTAGGGCATTTTAGGTGCCCAGGTCGACGGTGGTGAGGTCCTCAGGCGCACCTCGGGCGCTCTTGGCGCTCCTGGGGCGCTCATAGGGCGCTCCCAAGGCGCTTCTCGGGCGCTCTCGGGCGTTAGGTGTTTTTTAACACCTAAGTCGATTGTCGACCTCACCCAGGTCGATTTAGGGCATTTTAGGTGCCCAGGTCGACGGTGGTGAGGTCCTCAAGCGCACCTCGGGCGCTCTTGGCGCTCCTGGGGCGCTCATAGGGCGCTCCCAGGGCGCTTCTCGGGCGCTCTCGGGCGTTAGGGGTTTTTTAACACCCAAGTCAGTTTTCGACCTCACCCAGGTCGATTTAGGGCATCCTTGGTGCCCAGGTCGAAGCTGGTGAGGTCCTCAGGCGCACCTCGGGCGCTATTGGGGCTCTCGGGGCGTTCATGAGGCGCTCCCAGGGCGCTTCTCGGGCGCTCTCGGGCGTTGGGTGTTATTTGACACCCAAGTTAGTTTTCGACCTCACCCAGGTCGATTTAGGGCATCCTTGGTGATCAGGTCGAAGCTGGTGAGGTCCTCAGGCGCACCTCGGGCGCTATTGGGGCTCCTGGGGCGCTCATAGGGCGCTCTCAGGGCGCTTTTTGGGCGCTCTCGGGCGTTGGGTGTTATTTGACACCCAAGTCAGTTTTCGACCTCACCCAGGTCGATTTAGGGCATCCTTGGTGCCCAGGTCGACGCTGGTGAGGTCCTCAGGCGCACCTCGGGCGCTATTGGCGCTCGTGGGGCGCTCATAGGACGCTCCCAGGGCGCTTATCGGGCGCTCTCGGGCGTTGGGTGTTTTTTTGACACCCAAGTCAGTTGTCGACCTTACCCAGGTCGATTTAGGGCATCCCTGGTGCCCAGGTCGACGCTGGTGAGGTCCTCAGGCGCACCTCGGGCGCTATTGGGGCTCCTGGGGCGCTCATAGGGCGCTCTCAGGGCGCTTTTTGGGCGCTCTCGGGCGTTGGGTGTTATTTGACACCCAAGTCAGTTTTCGACCTCACCCAGGTCGATTTAGGGCATCCTTGGTGCCCAGGTCGACGCTGGTGAGGTCCTCAGGCGCACCTCGGGCGCTATTGGCGCTCGTGGGGCGCTCATAGGACGCTCCCAGGGCGCTTATCGGGCGCTCTCGGGCGTTGGGTGTTTTTTTGACACCCAAGTCAGTTGTCGACCTCACCCAGGTCGATTTAGGGCATCCCTGGTGCCCAGGTCGACGCTGGTGAGGTCCTCAGGCGCACCTCGGGCGCTCTTGGCGCTCCTGGGGCGCTCATAGAGCGCTCCCAGGGAGCTCGTTGGCCGCTCTAGGGCGCACTTGGACGTTGCGCGCCTTTTGGCACCTAAGTTGATTGTGGAGCTCACCCAGGTCATCAGATGCACTTAGGGCGCTTGCAAGGCGCACTTAGGGCGTTGGGTCCCCAAGCGCTCCTCGGTTGTTCTAGGCGCTCCTGGGGCGCTCATAGGGCGCTCCCAAGGCGCTTCTAGGGCGCTCTCGAGCGTTGGGTGTTTTCCAACACCATGTTGATTGTCGACCTCACCCAGGTCGATTTAGGGCGTGTTGGGAGCCCAGGTCTCCATGGTGAGTGTTATCAGGCACTCCTCAGGCGTTCTTGGCGCTCCTGGGGCGCTTATAGGGCGCTCCCAAGGCGCTCATTGGGCGCTCTCGAGCGTAATCATGTTTGATTATGATAGACCTAGTTCAGGTTGATCTAGGAGTTTAGAAGGCTTTTAAAGCCGAGACTCGCTGTGTCTAGTTAGCTTATTGTCTAATCGAGACTAGTTTTTTATTTGTTAAGTCAAACAATAATCCCTTAGGCATATCATAGGCCAATCTCTTAACTAAGACTGAGCCATGGCATGTGTTTTAGGGGCCATTTCTAGGCTTATTCTATAATGGGGTTGTATTAGGCTTTCTCAGGCTAAAGCTTGGAAGGATCAAGCTGAGGGCCACAGAAAGACCATAGAACCCCTGTTTCGAGTTGATTAATTCGTTGTAGATAAACAAATACTCAAGGAAAACATTGAAACATTAGATATGGAACAATCCTCGAGAAATTTTATTGAAACTATAGTAGAAGAGATAAATAACTGAAATCAAGAAAGTTTAAAACTAAATGACAATGGTCTATCAGACCTTATTCAATGGTGATCTACTTACTAAGACAATCAAACATAATAAATCTTCAAGTTGGTGGCGTGCCAACTCCTTGGAACCTTGGCTCCATCCAGGGTCTGAAAGTTGTACGAGTCGCGACTAGTGACACCACTGCTTTGGCTCCATAAGCTAACTGAAAGACTTCAAGTCTTGAGTCTCCACAGACTTTTAAGTTCTTGATTCTCAGAGTTCTAGCTAGTCCAAGGCACGCCAATAAGGCTTCACATTCAGCCTCGTTATTTGTGGCCGGGAAATCTTGCTTTGTAGAAAAATCAATGACGAACCCATCAGGGGTTTGGAGCACAAGCCCTGCACCATTTGTTTTTGAAACTTCGTCAAAAAGCTCATTAAGTTTCTCCTCTTCTTTGGGTTCCTCTACCCTACTCTCCTGCCCCCCGACTTCCTGGTTGTCAATGGTGCATTTAACTAGGAAGTCAGCCAGAGCTTGAGCTTTGATTGCCACCCGTGGCTTGTATCGAATGTCGAAATTTTCAAGCTCTACTGCCCACTTAATCAATCTTCCACTAGCCTTCGGGCTATGCATTATCATCCTAAGGGGTTGGTCAGTCAAGACTTCGATCTTATTTGTCCTCAGGACTCTGAAAGCCTCTCTCAGGCGCTCAAGGTGATCAGCTTTCTTCAAGCTCTTCACTAGCATATCATTGACATAGACCTCCACGGTCTTCTCATTTAGATGCTTAAACATCTTATTAGCTAAGCGCCAATACGTGGCTCTTGCATTCTTAAGATCAAACGCCATAACCTTTTCTGGTTTACCTCGGAACAAGGAGATGGGAACCAATTCCTTAATTGATAGAACCTGCCCCCCGACTCCCCCGGGTTTCAAGGCTGCAACATAACAACTCCTGGCCATTTTCTGGTCTCCTTTTTCTTCTCCTACCCCGTTTCTTGTGGGGAACTTGATTTTCAAGTGATATGTGGATGCTATGGCTTTAAAAGCATGCATCCCTGTCCTTCCTAGGATAGCGTTGTAGGTTGATGAGGCCTTAATGACCATAAAATTCAACATATAAGTGGCCTGTCGTGGCTCTGCTCCCATGGTTACTGGTAATTGGATTATTCCTTCAATCTTGGATTCTACTCCGTTGAAACCATAGATCGGCATGTTGGACGGTGTCAACTGTGAATCAGCATACCCCATCTTTTGATAAGCATCATAGAAGAGGATGTCTACAGAAGCTCCATTATCAACAAGAACCCTCTTAATAGATGAGTTTCCAATAACGGGAGTTATGACCAACGGGTCGTCATGGGGGAACTTCACCCCTTCTAGATCAGAATCATCAAAGGTTAACGCAATCTCGGTCTTGGCCCTCTTCGGGGGTTCTCCAACGATACACATCACTTCACGAGCATAAGCTTTTCGTGAGTTACTAGACAAGCCTGCTGCAGTCGGTCCTCCAGAGATCATATTGATCACGGGCCCTCGAGGCTCGGTTCTCCTATCATGATCATCATTGTCCCTATCGCGACTATCATTGTCATGGGGATTCCTATCTACATCCTTAGTATACCTGGACAACTTGCCTTTCCGGATCAAAAACTCAATCTCATCCTTCAACTGCCGACAATCATCGGTCTTATGTCCTGTATCCTTATGAAACCTGCAATACAAGTCCTTGTTTCTTTTTTCGGGGTCAGTCCTAATTGGCTTCGGCCATCGAACTCCTCCCTCTTTCTCAATTTCCATCAGAATCTGACTCCTAGGGGCATTCAGCCTTGCATACTCAGTGAACCTCGGTCCTGATTGTGACTTTTCACCATCATCCCTTTTCAAATACTTGTTATCAGCATCATATTCAGTATCGTTCCCACGCTTCTTAGAGTCCGTGGTTGGTCCCTGGTTATTCTGGGATTTTCTCATGCTTTCCTCCGCCTTAATATACTTCCCGGCTCTCTCTTGGAGCTCATTCATGTTGTCAGGGGCCCTCTTGGCTAGTGAGCGGCGGAAATTATCATCCGTGGTTCCTTGTTGAAGGGCGATCATCGCTACCTTTTGGTCCAAATCCGGGACTTTGAGCGCCTCCTTAGTGAACCTATTCATATAGTCTCGAAGGGATTCGTTCCTGCCTTGGTGAAGGTTCATCAACGAGGCTGAACTCTTAGCGTGGGTCTTACTCCCAATAAACTGTCCTATGAAAGCTCGGCTCAAATCTCCGAACGAGGATATAGAGTTAGGGGGTAGTCGACTATACCAGTGCTGAGCCATCCCGCTCAAGGTTTGGGGGAAGGCTCGACACTTGATGGCCTCCGTGACTGGTTGCAACAGCAATGCATTCATGAAGGTTCGTACATGATTCGCGGGGTCACCCGTTCCATCATATGCCTTAATAGTGGGCAATTTGAACTTTCGAGAAATCCTTGCTGCCATGATTTCCTCGGTGAATGGGGGGATCGGGTTCTCTGGATCACCTGCAGCCAACAAGTGAATTCTATTCATACCTGAGTTCTGAGGGTTTTCAGTCCTTTGTCGAGGTTCGGGCGGTGGCTGCCTGGCCTGTTGTGCCGCCCTGTCTCTTTTCAATTGAGCTATCTCCTGTTCATAAGCTCGAATCCTAGCTTCATACTCCTGGTCCGTGGGTCGACGGGACTCGGGGTTATTCGGCCTAATGTTGTGCTGGGAGCCTCGGCTCTGATTTCCATCTCTCCTTCTTCGTGGGGGAATATCGTAGTCCCTCTCTGAATCTTCAGAAGAGTCGTCCGTATAAACTACATACTCATCTGTTGGTCCTCTTGTGGTTGTCACAACGGTAGAGTAATGAGTCCCATGATCAGTGGCTGTGGCCACAACATTAGTCAGAGGGGGCAGCGTGCCAAAAATCATAGGAATCGAGGTTTGAGCAGCGGTGGTTGTTCCACTGCTAGCAAGGGTCAACGTGACTGGTGGTGTGGTGGTGATGGGATTTGAGGTTCCAGCGGTGACCTGAGACAAGGGTGGATCCTGGGTTGCGGTGTTGTCTCCATTTGAAGGTGCATGAATTTCTGAGCGTAATCTGGTGGACACCATGGTTGTTGTCTTCTTCCCACAGACGGCGCCAAATGTTATGGATCAAAAATCGAGGGGTGAGCTTCGTGCTTTTTGACTGATCTCGCGAGTCGGAACTCAGACGGGTCCTCACGAGGTGCCTACGTATCTTCAGCGGGGTGAAGAATCAAGTCAAAAAACGTAGTTCTATTTTGGAGGGGTAGAGCCCTTTATATAGATGTCTCAGGGTTAGAGACTGATTAGAAGTAGGATCCCTGGTGTTAGAGTCCTAGTAGAAATAGGTATTTGAGTCAGAGATAGGATAGGACTGATCTCTGATCCTTATCTTGAGCTACTGGAGGTTATCTAGGACTCTAGATAGTTATCCATGAAATTCAGAGTTCTTGTAGGACTCTTGGAGTCCTGGACTCGTCAGTCAGACTCCTAGTAGGAATAGGATTCGAGTTCTGGGCCCTGACCGGGTTGGGGGCTCGTGCCTTGAGTTTGGGCAGCCCATGTTTCTCAAACATGGATGCCCAACGGGCTTTTTATAACCTCAATCTGCTAGCCACGAATTTTGGATGATAAACCCAGAATCCGGGCCTTATATTCTGGCCTTTAATCAGACCCGGCCTAAAAATAACCCAATAATTTTTAGGGCCAATTTCAGAGCCATATCAAAAGCAAATGTCATTCTTAAGAGTTTGGAAAGCAAACTGATATGAAATAGAGAATTGCTGAGAGATCAATATGATCTAGAGAACTATGTTGCCTATCTTATTGAAAATACTACTAAAGGTAATTAGCCTTCTTGTAATGCACAACACACAAGTGATGGCGTCCCATCAAACTTCTATCACACAGACAGATAGTCCTTGTGTCCCCTATAAATAGGGTTGTTCTTCTTAGTTAGAGTAGAAAATATGAGAAAATTTCAAAATCAACCCACAATGATTGACTTTTGAGAAATGAATCTTTGATACGAATCTTAGGTTTAATATTGGATAGATTTTAAAGATGTAAATATCGACAAAAAAGGATGATCAGAAGTGATACAATAGGCATTAACATCCCCATCATTTCAGGAGAGAGAAATATACTTTTAGAGAAAAATATTTTCTTTAGAGAGAATTATATTCTTTAATGAATATATATTCTTAGAGTGAAATGTACTCTTTAATAAACGTCTCTATATAAGAAATGTTAAAACAAATTATTGATTAGAAAAATAATCAATATAATCAACAATGAGGAAGGTATTGCCAAGCTTCTCACCGATGTCATCTTGACTGAATCCTCTGGCTTGTTTCAATTCTAATAATTCTTCTCGATATTCTAATATTCTGGCCGATTCGTATTCGACTCTAAAGATTCCAGCACCGCTATCCACTTCAATAAAAAGTTTTATCCTGCTTGGCACAGTTAGAATCCGTCTTCAACTTCATACAATCAGCATTGTAGAACGTTGACGTTCTAGCCTATATATATCACTACATTGCGTAGTCTAACACGGAATCTATATAAACTCTCAAATCAAGAACTATACACATGGGTTCTCACTCTTACCCAACCAATCTCATATTCCTTATACCAACACTATATATGCCTCTATAAGAAGCAAATAATAACCTTCTAACCAATGTTCTAGAGGTGGTAGAGATAGTTAGAAACATTGTAGACTAGACAGGTTTTTCCACGAGTCTAGCTGGCACTGATTACTCTGAAGTCAATCTCAAGTTCAAAAATATTGGAAACTAAAGGTTCTATCATGTTTCCCTGAAATCCAAACTCACTAGTTCTCAAACTGAAAACAAGGATATACTCAAAATGATTACTTAGAATCATTACTCCAACCTCAATCTCAGTTCCATCAACAAAGACTATAACCAATAGTCTTGACTTATTTCTATATGAGGTTCCACTAAACACACTCTTATCACAACCTACATTCTGATTTCAATAACTTATAACCTATAGCTCTGATACGAACTGTGACAACCCTCAAATCCGGGGGTTTGGATTTGGTGCCACTAAAACAAAAATCATTTAAAAACCTGTATTTACGGAAGAAGGTAAAACAGATATTTAAAAATCTGGAAATTTTAAAAGAGATTTAAATCAAAATCACTTTGACCCCCTAAAAACAGGATCGCTAATAGGTTACAGCATTGAAATCAAAAACCAAAACTTTAAATCTTATTACAACTTAAACTACATTATCAGTTAAACCTCGATAAGAAGAATAACTGACAACCAAATAAATAAATCTATCTACAACTGAATTGAAATAAATCAACTCTAACCATAGCCATTCTCACAGACATCTCCATGGCAATCTCGCCTAGCATCAGTCTTACGCGCAGCTTACACAGGTTACCTTCTCAATCCCTAGCTGAAAGGGTTAGAAATAATAGCAAGGGTGAGCAAAAATGCTCAGCAAGATAATAGGTAAGGCAAGAGCCACAAGATATAAATTCTTTTGAATTAAATCAGAGTATTTGAAATAGAGCAAACTTTTGAAGTAAATCATAACATTTGTAACTGAAAAGTTTATCAAACATATAAATCAATATGCTTGAAAATTCACAAGATATATTTGACAGTAAACATAAGCTATCATAGGCTTAAACAATAACGACCAGATTTTGAATTGGAATCCACAACTGACGGGTGCACTATCACAATTGATCATACCATGTGATAGCACGGGACCACACTTCGTAGAAGCATGTCCTAATTAACAGGTACCAAATAGAAGGCAACACATTGGCCTTTGGCAGCAAAGTATTATCATATTTCAATAATACCTAAATAGCCTTTCACTGGACCGCCGTCCCGGCCTCTTACGCAAAAACAAAGAAATCTTCCGATTTCTTCCAGAAGCAGATGACTAATCATCCGTTCTCAAAACAATATTTTGCCGGTCTATCTGGCTGGAGAGTTAAATAGCCCCATACGCCATAAAATCATCTTTCAAAACCTTTCTGAAAACTTTTTGTTTTCAAATTCAAAATACTGTCAAAAATCAAATTTTATCAAAGTCTGAGTACAATTTAAAAATCCACCGTAATAAGGCTCAAAGGAAAAACAAAGCTATTTAGTTATTTAAAATCCAGGGTTTATGTCTGGGACAGAAGACCAGGCATATATTGTAATGTCGAAATATGACTGCTATAGAGTCATCAATAGTTTCAAACTGTAAAGTAACTCAGACAATAATCTTTCAGAAAACTGATTAATTCTTAATCAGTATACTTTTCAAAGAATGATATCATTGTGCATACCACAGTAAAAAAAAAAGATCGAACTAAAAATATTCGATAATTTTAATCACAGTATAAAAGTATGAATGCTTGCAGAAATACAAGTCATGCATGGATAGAAAACTGCGTTATTAAAAGAGAGAGTTAAAATATTTGCTCTTTAAATAAAAGTGAAGAATTGGAATACTTGCCTCTGACTGAACACAAGTGACAACACGGTCACTCTACTCGAGATTTCTAGATTGACCTCAATTGCTACTTTTGAAATCACTACACTCCACTGCACTATCTTACGAAACAATCTCGCCTTATCAAACAATTCTGACTTGACTTGCAACAATATCGGCTTGCTTCTGAAAGTCATTGATGCACGCTTCTCGATAAACTATATATGACAGCAGTATAATATTTCAGTCGAGAGCAATCTAGAAAGTCGTCAATTCGCAGAATCGAAATTATATTACTACCCCTCGTCATATAAATATATTTTCTACAATCAATATATACACATATTGTCAAATAGTTGAACACGTAGTCACATAAGCACGTATCAAATAATTTTCATGCTTTAATAAATATATTAATATATAATCTAGTAACCATGTATATAAATCTTATATCTTATTATATACAAACTAACACATCAGTAATATATCCCTCGGTATCACCCAATTCCACATCATCATATAAATCAAACAAAACTGAATGACAACTCCAATTGTAATTCAATCACATCTTAGATCAGCTCAACATTTAAACAAATATAAAATAATAAAATATTTGAAATTTGGACAGCACGGATTTTAAAATTGAGCAAACCACAATTTAATAACGCAACAATCCTGTCCAATATAAATATAAGTCAAAACGCCATCTTATATAGCTGAGTATGTGATTCAAATAATAATCACATCTGATAATTAACAAGTCACAGTCAATAATAATTTATAAGCAACAATCACTTCCGGGATTTAAACAAAATAATCGCGACAATCTTATAATAATTTAATCTGAAAATCAAATGATTTTCAGAAGTAGATAACAACTTCTGAAGTTTGAATGAAATTCATTACAACTGTCGCGAGATTTTAAATAATTATAACCCGGAATTTAAATCAACACTACACTTAATATACAAGCCCACGATATTTAATCGACAATTACCTATAATTGACTCAATAAAATATTAAAAGATTATTATTATTATCATTATCATCATTGTTAATAAAAACAATAATAACAATTATAACAACAATAAAATTAACATTTTATTCTCCTGGCACCTCTGTATTCTCTCTAATTCTTTCTGCAACCCTTCTTAACTGCTACCTCTTGAACTACACCTTTCGCCACAACTCCTTTCGCCTCGACTCATGTCATCAAACTGTACACTACCTTCACTGCACATTTTCAGCCTCTCTTTTCACCCTTGGACATCCACACACATATACAATAACACCGAGCAACCTACCCAACACCTTCTTTTGACTTCACCTGCATTATCAATTTTTATCAGTCTTCACTTTATAGCCTTCACTCCACTAGTACACTACCATTATTCATCTCATGCATCGACAAATCGATACACACATAAACACACCTGTTAACCACAACACTTCAACCTCTGCCCCTATCTGTTTCTCCTAATTCCGAATTACCCAAACAAAGCCAGCCCAAGGCAGTTTCTGCCGGCTTCTTTCGGCCAAACCTAACACAGCAGCCACCCAAACTAGCTAAAACTACGCCCTGTTAATTCACAAATCAGCACCTGTACTCTATCATTCCACCTCAGCCAGCAAGGCCTCTGTCTACCCATATCTCTCTGAATCAAACACCAGCCTTCAACTCTGCACGCACCTTCGAACTCAATCTCTCCGTCGCAAACAACCGGTCCCTTGAAATCTGAAATCGACCGCCCTGACCCCTCCTTTACAGTCCGACATTTAAACAGCCTGGCCACCACTACAATTCCATCTCCCCCTCCTGTACATCATCTCAGCGAAGTGGAGTTCACCCCGCTGCTGTTGGATGCGGTGGTTTTCCTCCGTCACGCACCCACACTCAACCGCCTGCATCTAACTCTACTGTCATCTCCGTTGCCATACCACTCAAACCCCCTCCCTCTGTTTCCCCCTGTTTTCACAACCACCGCTTCAACCCCGGTGCCGCCGCCGACATACAACACCACCACCACAGCCGATTCATTCACCAGCCCTCCGTTTTCAGGCCGCTCCGCCTGCATCGCCGGCGACTTCACACACCCACCGTCTCCGTCAAACCCATCAGCCACAATACTTCCCCGGCGTTTCTCGATCAATCCCAACCAACACACAACAAAGCCACACACACAGATACATACCGACGTAATAGATAAACACACAATTCAAGTCCTTACCTACTGGCTCGCTTGAATCAATCGAACCGATTGAATTGAGAGGAGAAGAGAGAAACCCTAGCTGACTCCAATCCCCAATCTCCCTACCGCCTTGCTCTATCTATATTTATATGTGTTTCTCCTTTTTTTTTTTTAAAACTAAATTCCACGAAGTATATATGTGTCTGAGTTCTCTGCGTAGGTAGTGATGCACCTGCTAATTTATAATATAAACTACACCACACCCCCAGTTTACAATAGAATATGTATTTAATAATAATTAAAAATTTAAGAACCAGGAATTGTTCCCAAATTTAAAATGAAATTTTCTAAAAATTTGAAATATCCTGAATGCACAATATGTGTGAAAATAATATTTTTAAAGCCCTTCTCTATTTTCACAAATAATGCTCAAAATCATTTTAGAACACAAATAATTAAAATAAACATTTGCACACTTTCAAATATTTTCTGAATCCGACAGAAATATAAAATATAAAAATTTGAATATTTTGGGTGATTTAGATCGGATAAATCTTTGGGCTCAAATAAATACAAATATTAATTTTGAAATCAAAAGACAAAGTTTGATTTAATCAAATCTAGAAATAAATCAAAATTTTAAATTAACTCCTCAAACAAAAATAAACAATTAAAATTGCACATCTAACACGTAACACAATTAATTCAATTAATCATAATTAATCATATAATTGCAATAATTCACAAAAATTGTTTTTGAAAATCCAACAAAATTGGAATAAAATATAAAATTTTATTCCTCATCTTTTAGAAAATAATAACCAACTAATAAATAATTATAAAATTTCCGGAGTCGTCACACCAGACACGTTTGAAATTGAAAACAACTTGTAGCTTCATTTTCGGTTGTTTGAAATTGGAATTAATTTGTAGTTTCATTCTTGACTCGTTTGAGCCCGAAAACAACTTGTAGCTTCATTATTGACTAGATTGAAGTTGTAAACAACTTGTAGCCTCATTCCAGACTCGTTTGAATTTTAAAACAACTTGTAGCTTCATTTTCGGTTGTTTGAAATTGGAATCAACTTGTAGTTTCATTCTTGACTCGTTTGAGCCCGGAAACAACTTGTAGCTTCATTATTGACTACATTGAAGTTGGAAACAACTTGTAGCTTCATTCCAGACCCGTTTGAAGTTGAAAACAACTTGTAGCTTCATTTTCGGTTGTTTGAAATTGGAATCAACTTGTAGTTTCATTCTTGGCTCGTTTGAGCCCGGAAACAACTTGTAGCTTCATTATTGACTACATTGAAGTTGGAAACAACTTGTAGCTTCATTCCAGACCCGTTTGAAGTTGAAAACAACTTGTAGCTTCATTTTCGGTTGTTTGAAATTGGAATCAACTTGTAGTTTCATTCTTGGCTCGTTTGAGCCCGGAAACAACTTGTAGCTTCATTATTGACTACATTGAAGTTGGAAACAACTTGTAGCTTCATTCCAGACCCGTTTGAAGTTGAAAACAACTTGTAGCTTCATTTTCGGTTGTTTGAAATTGGAATCAACTTGTAGTTTCATTCTTGGCTCGTTTGAGCCCGGAAACAACTTGTAGCTTCATTATTGACTACATTGAAGTTGGAAACAACTTGTAGCTTCATTCCAGACTCGTTTGAATTTTAAAACAACTTGTAGCTTCATTTTCGGTTGTTTGAAATTGGAATTAATTTGTAGTTTCATTCTTGACTCGTTTGAGCCCGACAACAACTTGTAGCTTCATTATTTACTAGATTGAAGTTGTAAACAACATGTAGCTTCATTCTAGACTCGTTTGAAGTTGAAAATAACTTGTAGCTTCATTTTCGGTTGTTTGAAATTGGAATTAATTTGTAGTTTCATTCTTGGCTCGTTTGAGTCCGGAAACAACTTGTAGCTTCATTATTGACTAGATTGAAGTTGGAAACAACTTGTAGCTTCATTCCAGACACATTTGAAGTTGAAAACAACTTGTAGCTTCATTTTCGGTTGTTTGAAATTGGAATTAATTTGTAGTTTCATTCTTGACTCGTTTGAGCCCGGAAACAACTTGTAGCTTCATTATTGACTAGATTGAAGTTGTAAACAACTTGTAGCCTCATTCCAGACTCGTTTGAATTTTAAAACAACTTGTAGCTTCATTTTCGGTTGTTTGAAATTAGAATCAACTTGTAGTTTCATTCTTGACTCGTTTGAGCCCGGAAACAACTTGTAGCTTCATTATTGACTACATTGAAGTTGGAAACAACTTGTAGCTTCATTCCAGACCCGTTTGAAGTTGAAAACAACTTGTAGCTTCATTTTCGGTTGTTTGAAATTGGAATCAACTTGTAGTTTCATTCTTGGCTCGTTTGAGCCCGGAAACAACTTGTAGCTTCATTATTGACTACATTGAAGTTGGAAACAACTTGTAGCTTCATTCCAGACCCGTTTGAAGTTGAAAACAACTTGTAGCTTCATTTTCGGTTGTTTGAAATTGGAATCAACTTGTAGTTTCATTCTTGGCTCGTTTGAGCCCGGAAACAACTTGTAGCTTCATTATTGACTACATTGAAGTTGGAAACAACTTGTAGCTTCATTCCAGACTCGTTTGAATTTTAAAACAACTTGTAGCTTCATTTTTGGTTGTTTGAAATTGGAATCAACTTGTAGTTTCATTCTTGGCTCGTTTGAGCCTGAAAACAACTTGTAGCTTCATTATTGACTAGACTGAAGTTGGAAACAACTTGTAGCTTCATTCCAGACTCGTTTGAATTTTAAAACAACTTGTAGCTTCATTTTCGGTTGTTTGAAATTGGAATTAATTTGTAGTTTCATTCTTGACTCGTTTGAGCCCGACAACAACTTGTAGCTTCATTATTTACTAGATTGAAGTTGTAAACAACATGTAGCTTCATTCTAGACTCGTTTGAAGTTGAAAATAACTTGTAGCTTCATTTTCGGTTGTTTGAAATTGGAATTAATTTGTAGTTTCATTCTTGGCTCGTTTGAGTCCGGAAACAACTTGTAGCTTCATTATTGACTAGATTGAAGTTGGAAACAACTTGTAGCTTCATTCCAGACACATTTGAAGTTGAAAACAACTTGTAGCTTCATTTTCGGTTGTTTGAAATTGGAATCAACTTGTAGTTTCATTCTTGGCTCGTTTGAGCCCGGAAACAACTTGTAGCTTCATTATTGACTACATTGAAGTTGGAAACAACTTGTAGCTTCATTCCAGACTCGTTTGAATTTTAAAACAACTTGTAGCTTCATTTTTGGTTGTTTGAAATTGGAATCAACTTGTAGTTTCATTCTTGGCTCGTTTGAGCCTGGAAACAACTTGTAGCTTCATTATTGACTAGACTGAAGTTGGAAACAACTTGTAGCTTCATTCCAGACTCGTTTGAATTTTAAAACAACTTGTAGCTTCATTTTCGGTTGTTTGAAATTAGAATTAATTTGTAGTTTCATTCTTGACTCGTTTGAGCCCGACAACAACTTGTAGCTTCATTATTTACTAGATTGAAGTTGTAAACAACTTGTAGCTTCATTCTAGACTCGTTTGAAGTTGAAAACAACTTGTAGCTTCATTTTCGGTTGTTTGAAATTGGAATTAATTTGTAGTTTCATTCTTGGCTCGTTTGAGTCCGGAAACAACTTGTAGCTTCATTATTGACTAGATTGAAGTTGGAAACAACTTGTAGCTTCATTCCAGACACATTTGAAGTTGAAAACAACTTGTAGCTTCATTTTCGGTTGTTTGAAATTGGAATTAATTTGTAGTTTCATTCTTGACTCGTTTGAGCCCGGAAACAACTTGCAGCTTCACTATTGACTAGATTGAAGTTGGAAAAAACTTGTAGCTTCATTCCAGACCCGTTTGAAGTTGAAAACAACTTGTAGCTTCATTTTCAATTGTTTGAAATTGGAATCAACTTGTAGTTTCATTCTTGGCTCGTTTGAGCCCGGAAACAACTTGTAGCTTCATTATTGACTACATTGAAGTTGGAAACAACTTGTAGCTTCATTCCAGACCCGTTTGAAGTTGAAAACAACTTGTAGCTTCATTCCAGAATCGTTTGAAGTTGAAATGAACTTGTAGCTTTATTTTCGGTTGTATGAAATTGTAATCAACTTGTAGTTTCATTCTAGACTCGTTTGAGCCCGGAAACAACTTGTAGCTTCATTATTGACTACATTGAAGTTGGAAACAACTTGTAGCTTCATTCCATACCCGTTTGAAGTTGAAAACAACTTGTAGCTTCATTTTCGGTTGTTTGAAATTGGAGTCAACTTGTAGTTTCATTCTTGGCTCGTTTGAGCCCGGAAACAACTTGTAGCTTCATTATTGACTACATTGAAGTTGGAAACAACTTGTAGCTTCATTCCAGACTCGTTTGAATTTTAAAACAACTTGTAGCTTCATTTTCTGTTGTTTGAAATTAGAATCAACTTGTAGTTTCATTCTTGACTCGTTTAAGCCCGAAAACAACTTGTAGCTTCATTATTTACTAGATTAAAGTTGTAAACAACTTGTAGCTTCATTCCAGACTCGTTTGAAGTTGAAAACAACTTGTAGCTTAATTTTGGGTTGTTTGAAATTGGAATTAATTTGTAGTTTTATTCTTGGCTCGTTTGAGTCCGGAAACAACTTGTAGCTTCATTATTGACTAGATTGAAGTTGGAAACAACTTGTAGCTTCATTCCAGACACATTTGAAGTTGAAAACAACTTGTAGCTTAATTTTCGGTTGTTTGAAATTGGAATTAATTTGTAGTTTCATTCTTGGCTCGTTTGAGCCCGGAAACAACTTGTAGCTTCATTATTGACTACATTGAAGTTGGAAACAACTTGTAGCTTCATTCCAGACTCGTTTGAATTTTAAAACAACTTGTAGCTTCATTTTTGGTTGTTTGAAATTGGAATCAACTTGTAGTTTAAATCTTGGCTCGTTTGAGCCCGGAAACAACTTGTAGCTTCATTATTGACTAGATTGAAGTTGGAAACAACTTGTAGCTTCATTCCGGACTCGTTTGAATTTTAAAACAACTTGTAGCTTCATTTTCTGTTGTTTGAAATTGGAATCAACTTGTAGTTTCATTCTTGACTCGTTTAAGCCCGAAAACAACTTGTAGCTTCATTGTTTACTAGATTAAAGTTGTAAACAACTTGTAGCTTCATTCCAGACTCGTTTGAAGTTGAAAACAACTTGTAGCTTAATTTTGGGTTGTTTGAAATTGGAATTAATTTGTAGTTTTATTCTTGGCTCGTTTGAGTCCGGAAACAACTTGTAGCTTCATTATTGACTAGATTGAAGTTGGAAAAACTTGTAGCTTCATTCCAGACACATTTGAAGTTGAAAACAACTTGTAGCTTCATTTTCGGTTGTTTGAAATTGGAATTAATTTGTAGTTTCATTCTTGACTCGTTTGAGCCCGGAAACAACTTGTAGTTTCATTATTGACTAGATTGAAGTCGTAAACAACTTGTAGCTTCATTCCAGACTCGTTTGAATTTCAAAACAACTTGTAGCTTCATTTTCTGTTGTTTGAAATTGGAATCAACTTGTAGTTTCATTCTTGACTCGTTTGAGCCCGAAAACAACTTGTAGCTTCATTATTGACTAGATTGAAGTTGTAAACAACTTGTAGCTTCATTCTAGACTCGTTTGAAGTTGAAAACAACTTGTAGCTTAATTTTCGGTTGTTTGAAATTGGAATTAATTTGTAGTTTCATTCTTGGCTCGTTTGAGTCCGGAAACAACTTGTAGCTTCATTATTGACTAGATTGAAGTTGGAAACAACTTGTAGCTTCATTCCAGACACGTTTGAAGTTGAAAACAACTTGTAGCTTCATTTTCGGTTGTTTGAAATTGGAATTAATTTGTAGTTTCATTCTTGACTCGTTTGAGCCCGGAAACAACTTGTAGCTTCATTATTGACTAGATTGAAGTTGTAAACAACTTGTAGCCTCATTCCAGACTCGTTTGAATTTTAAAACAACTTGTAGCTTCATTTTCGGTTGTTTGAAATTGGAATCAACTTGTAGTTTCATTCTTGACTCGTTTGAGCCCGGAAACAACTTGTAGCTTCATTATTGACTAGATTGAAGTTGGAAACAACTTGTAGCTTCATTCTAGGCTCGTTTGAAGTTGAAAACAACTTGTAGCTTCATTTTCGGTTGTTTGAAATTGGAATCAACTTGTAGTTTCATTCTTGGCTCGTTTGAGCCGGGAAACAACTTAGATTGAAGTTGGAAAAAACTTGTAGCTTCATTCCAGACCCGTTTGAAGTTGAAAACAGCTTGTAGCTTCCTTTTCGGTTGTTTGAAATTGGAATCAACTTGTAGTTTCATTCTTGGCTCGTTTGAGCCCGGAAACAACTTGTAGCTTCATTATTGACTACATTGAAGTTGGAAACAACTTGTGGCTTCATTCCAGATTCGTTTGAAGTTGAAAACAACTTGTAGCTTCATTCTAGAATCGTTTGAAGTTGAAATGAACTTGTAGCTTGATGTGCTCGAAAATATACCTTATAAAATCGCAAGCGCACGATCACCGTTTTAAT
Organism: Daucus carota subsp. sativus; assembly: GCF_001625215.2. Classification (NCBI taxonomy): domain Eukaryota; kingdom Viridiplantae; phylum Streptophyta; class Magnoliopsida; order Apiales; family Apiaceae; genus Daucus; species Daucus carota. Next base: position 24,198,138 of record NC_030383.2, read on the forward strand.
ATTTAAGATTCGATCCACAGGGATTTAAATTATTTTCACAACCTTGATCTTTAACCTAGGCGAATTAGACCAATTTTAAGAAGTGGGTAAATTTTAAGAACTAAATTTTATTATTATAAAATTAAATAGAAAATCTAATCTAATTAATTTTAATTAACCATAATTAACTAAAAATTAATTAACGAACTCGTTAACCAAATGATGACACGACTTGGACACTAAGGATTGGCACTCGAGTCATTCAACTAACAAACCTGCAGCTAATACAAACAAATAAGTCGATCCAACGCAAACTACTAAATAAAACACTAAACACACAAATTATTAATAAATAAAACTAAAGGAACATGCAACCAAAACTCGTGACTACATTAAGCAAATACCAGGAAATAAATTCCAAAAATGGACTACAGACCCTCGACTCAAAAACATCAAATAAAACCCGGAAATTAAACACACTTGACTAGGCAGGACCACAAAGAAAATCGGTCAGAGAAAATAAACAAAACAAAGAAAATAAAGTAATCAACAGGAAAACGAGACTTGAATCTGCCAGCTCAGCCATCGCAAGCTCAGCCAGGGACTCGACTGAAAACAAGACTCAACAGCAAAGAAATCGACTACAAACTAACAAACTCAACACAAAGAAATACAACCCAGCTTCCCGAAAACTCAGTACACGAACTCGGGCATAAAAACGAACTGACTCAGTAGACTCAGTAGTGAACTTGGACAAAAACTCAACGCAAACAAATACAGAGCATATGCAGGTGTGGGTTGTTTAATTAAACAGGAACAGGGGAAGGAGTTTTGGGTTCAAATGGAAATGAAAACAGTAAAAAGGGGAAGTGGGTGTCTGTGTCGTAAAGAACAGGGAGTAAGCATTTTTATTCAAAAAAGAAAACAGAGCCGTCATATAATAACTTGGTTTAATAACTTGATCACAAACAGGACTGCTAATTGTTTACTGAAATAATGAACTGCCGAATCAACATTACTATAACTCTTAGAAATCTGAAAATTTAAAACCCTAACACAAATAAATTTTGTGCTAGGATTTACTTGACTATTTCAAAAGATCACAAATCTATACTAATCACAAGCTCAATGATTCTTCATTTCCCAAAAGCTTAAAAAGCATGTGGTGGTACTTAAAAGAATCATACAACTTGGAGAAAATAAATTAAAAAGACAATACAAGATTAAGCTAAAAGAGATTTGCATATAAATTAAAAAGTGTATACAAGCTTGGAAAGGAAATTGGGAGAACAAAAGAAGATCTAGCACTATACTACCTACCAACTAGGAAAAGACTAGGTTAACAAGATTGTGATTACAAGTAAGGGGTGGGGATATTTATAACTAGAATTCTAGGGTTTAGGGGTAGGGTGGCTAAATCTAATCCATCAATGTGTGATGTGTGTTGGGTAGATCATAGCCCTCCATGTGCCCCCTTGCTTGCCAACTCTTTTTGATTTTCTTCTTTTCTTTTCTTTTTCTTCCATTTTCTTGCCTTTTCTCTTCTTTCTTTATTTATCTACAATTTCCTGAAATAAAATAAATAAGCGGTTAATACTACGAAAATAAACAAAAGATAGGCACTTAAGTATGCAAAAATATGGACTAATCAAACTTCCCCAAACCTATCTTTTGCTCGTCCTCGAGTAAAAATCAAAAGAAAAGAAAATAAACTAAGAAAACTAGATGCGATTCCTAGGCTCCTTTTCGTAGGCGTGACGGGTGATTTTAGGTTCACCAACCCGTTAAACTCGTAGACAATCTCTACAAGAGGAGTTTTGTCTCCTAAGGGTTTACAGAAGATATACCCATAAAATCTTTGAGACTATCTAGCAAGTGTCTACTCGACTCTACTCTAATTTCGTTGGTGTTAACAAAAAACGTTTTTAAGGAAAATACGACTTAAAGACTCATCTACTAATAATCAAGATACAATTGTCTCTATTCTACTTGCATCGACACAAAGATTTACTAGAAATCCAAGGAGTGTAAGTAATTTAAGGCCTTTGATGGATCCTAATTGTCTAAGAACACTTTCTCTTTTTCAACCAATTTTGAACTGACCCAATCTCTATCGAAACAAATATCTATCCAAACTTCACAAACTTTTATTCTTCTTCTCTCCTCTTTTTTTTTTCTTTTTTTTTTGAATTGACTTTATTTTGTCCGTTTTCTTAGGCAAACAATGTTACCCCGTTAGCGAGCTTTAGGTCAGTGACTCCCAAACCAAACGGTCTTAGGGCACTAGGTTTTGAAATCCCCCTACGGACTTAATTGCTCGAGTAACAAAGGCCACAAAACGAGACTAGCCAATCTACTTTTGCCCATTTATCTAAAGATTTTATCTATAAAGAACAATGGGTATTGAAGTAGTTATTCCTTTTTCTCTTTTTTTTCTATCTTTTTTTTTCTTTTTTTCTATATTTCTTTTTTTTTATTCGCAAAGGTTCGATTCGACATTGTTTCAACATGTGGGTTCTCTCTCAGGTATCGAATAATATCACTAGACAATCTCTCCATCAAAGGTCTTGTGCAAATGTGTGTGCCATCTTGGAATTTAAAGTACAAATCGGTCGATACAAGTTTCAAAAAGACAACCTTACTCAACTACGTTCAAATTATCTAAAAGACACTACATATATATACTTTTCGAAAATATGCTAAACACCAACTACTCCTAAAGTTCGAGTGAGGGAAAGACAAATTAGCTAAAAGTATCTCTATTTTTGGATTTTTCTAATTTTTCATTTTCTAGAGAATTACACTAAAGCCCTCCCCATACCTAAATCATGCATTGTCCTCAATGTATGCAAAAGAGAGAATTGAAATGAGAGAGTAAAGAGGAAAAATACCTGAATAGGGGATGAAGGGGATTTTTATTAACGAACGAAGCACTAACACGACCCACACACTCACACATTTCCTTCCCCATACCTGAATTTCACGAGGGAAGGTTCGAAGGAGGAACCACTTCAGCCGATTCCGGAAGGAAATATGGGAGGAAGCTTCGAGAAAGAGTCAAAATGTGTACGAAAACTTTTAGGCACAAAGACTTTCTCTAGCATGTGACCATTGTTCACCCTTATAGGACAAGCATCACTAATGTTCTTCCTAAACCAACTTAATGCTTCTTTATTATCAAGCAAATTAGAGACTATGCAATCTTGGTCATAGGATAAATCACTAGGAATGATGTAAGAAATGATGTCATCCTCCCCTAAGGCTTTATGTGAATGATGGAACAATGAGTCAAATGTTGGTGTTTCACCACCATGACTCGCAAAATCGGGCCTAGGGTTCATACTAACAATCTCGGGTGGAGTTTCCCATTTTGAACAAATGTCGTTCAATTCACCTAATAACTCCTCCGAGGTCAAATCTTTCAAAGACTCATGATACGCTCTATTATCCTCGTGGTTGACTTTGAAATCTTCACCGAGAAGAGACTCAATCTCACTATCCTCAAAGCTAGACCATGTGACAAACTTGTTGACCACATTGACCCCTATAGGTTGCTCATAAAGCTCATTGGGTTCTTTTCCTACGTTGAAAATGTTCAAATCAATGGTCATGTTTCCAAATGTGAGCTTCATAGAACCATTCCTACAATTGATTAAGGCATTGGATGTAGCAAGAAAAGGTCGTCCTAAAATGATAGGAATTTGGTTCTTAGGATTCGAGACGGGTTGAGTCTCGAGAACAACAAAGTCCACGGGAAAGATAAAATCACCTATTTTGATCAAAACGTCCTCAATAATCCCCTTTGGCATTTTAATGGAACGATCGGCAAGTTGAAGGGTCATATTGGTGGACTTCAGATCCCCTAAACCTAGGGCTTGGTAGACCGAGAAAGGAAGAAGATTCACACTCGCCCCTAAATCAAGTAAAGCTTTATCCACAAACGTATTGCCTATGACACAAGAAATTGTAGGACAACCGGGGTCCTTATATTTCACGGGAATTTGATTCGAGAGAATCGAGCTTACTTGTCTCTTAGGAACATGGGTGGTTCTCTTATGGGTACACAAATCTTTTAGACACTTAGCATAAGAAGGAACTTGTTGAATGGCATCTAAAAGAGGAATGTTTATCTTGACTTGTTTGAAAACCTCTAGAATTTGTTCCATTTGGGCCGATTGTTTAGGGCGAATGAGTCTTTGTGGGTAAGGAACCTTTGGCTTATAAACTTCTTCGTTGGGCTTTTGAGAAATGGGCCCAGGACTAGGTTCACTCATAGACTCACGGACTCTAGAACATTCGGGCTTATCCGGAATAAGATTCGACAAAGAAAGATTTGGTTCAGGAATCGACTCCTCATTTTTATTCACGTTCTCACCAACTTTGTTATCCACTTGGTTTCCCGACCTTAGAGAAATAATCGCATTAACATTCTCGTGAGGTCTTTGATTGAGAGGAAACTTAGGATTGACCTCGGGTTGACTTGGCAACTTGTTCTTTTCTCGCTCACACAACGCGCTAGCTAATTGACTCAATTGGGCCTCTAACTTAGACACGGCTTGCACGTTAGAATGCAAGATTTGCCTATCTTGGGTTAGGGTTGTCATGAAAGTTTGTTGAGATTGGGTCAAATTAGTTTGCGATTTCACTAAGGCTTCCAAACTTTTTTCTAAGGAATTGAGGCGTTTATCCGAATCATTGAAACCGGGAGGATTCAAAGGAGTTTGAATTGGGTTATGACATGAATTTGGACCTTGATTTGGGTAAGAGTTTGGGTTGGGCCTTTGTTGAAAATTTGGTTGAGGAGTTGGAAAAGAATTTGGCCCTTGATTTTGAAAAATTTGACCTTGGGTCCATGAGAAATTTGGGTGATTTCTCCACCCGGGATTATAAGTGGGTGCAAACGCATCATTCCTAGGATTTTGAAACATCGCATTTACTTGTTCAAGTTCGTGCGAAAGTTGGGTTCCGGGATTTTGAAAATTGTAATTAGGGAGCATCGACATTTGTGGGGGAGATTTACTAGTTTCTAAAGCTTCAAGTCTCCTAGTTAGGGTGGCTAGTTTGGCATCAGTTGCCACATTATTTCCTATCGAATGCAAGCCCCTAGCGCTAGATGACTGAATTGACTTTTTGGGCTCCCTAGTTGACTCCCACATCATAGTCTTTTCCGCTAAATCCTCGAAAAATTCCCACCCTTGATCCTCATCTTTTTCCATGAATTTACCTTGGCACATAGACTCTAATAACGCGGTGGTTTGACTATCTAAGGCCTCGTAAACTATCTTGCAAAGTCTCCATTTTTCTATTCCGTGGTGGGGGCATTGTGAGAGAAGATTTTTGAAGCGGTCAAAGAAAATCCAAAAAGACTCATTTTCCTTTTGATGAAATTGATTTATTTCATTTGTAATTCGAGTAGTCTTATGATTTGGAAAATACTTTTTTAGAAACACCACAACGAACCCCTCCCACGTGGAAATAGAATTAACGGGAAGACTATACAACCATTTTTTCGCATTCTCCTTAAGAGCAAAATTAATGAGCCTAAGTCTAATCGAATCTTCCGTTAATTGGTGGAGCTTTTGGAGGGAACAAACTTCCTCGAACTCTTGGATAAAAAGATAAGGATCTTCACCCTCACTCCCGGTAAATTTAGGTAACATGCTAATATGATGAGCTTTGATTTCAAAATTGTTCCCATTTACCGGAGGAAGGGTGATGCACGAAGGTTGACTCGAACGAGATGGGTAACAACGAGCTTTGAGTGAAAGGGCCATGTTTGATATCGAATTGCTAGCCTCTATGGGTTCGGAGTCCGAAGAAGACGAAGAAGAAGGAATCTCGACTATCGGTCTTACTAATCTAGATGATTCGTTCCTAACCCAAGTAGTTCGCATAAACGATAAACATGTAGCAAATAAGTGCGAAAAAGTAAAACAAACAAAATAAAGGGTGTAAAAGAGAAAGAAAAACTTAAGTCTAGGGTTTCCTAATAAAATGAACTCGACCTTGCTCCTAACTTTAAGGACCACCAAAAACTCGATAAATCCAAAATTATTCGGACCGGTTTGGCCAGTTTGGAGCAGGCATTGCCAAGAGGCCAATCTCCGCGCTTAGACACCAAACCTTAATCGGCCAGGTAAGCTTTCGCTTTCCTTAGAGACCGAAAAGTCGGAATAATTAAAGATTACCTCGTTTTTTAGGTACCTTCCTAGTTGGGCGCGAAATCCTAGGGGCTAACGTCTAATATAATTTTATTAAAAGGCTAGGGAATGCAAAATGAAGAATTAAGTCGTCGTGGGCCAAGGAAAGAGTGATGAAATCCCTTCCCTTATCTTATGAGTGGTTTTGCCCTTAAGATTTATTTAAAATGATGCACCACACAACGATATAATTAAAAACTTTAAGCAACTATGGATGCTCTACACTACGTGTTCTAATCTAAAGAAAAGAAATTAACGTACCTTCGGGTCCTCCAGCGATCACCACAATTAAAGGTACGAAAATTTAAAAAAAACAAAAATTAAAATCTAAATGATGTGCCCTAAGTGTAAAAATGCATGATGCAACAAATATGTATTTCTAACTAATATTTTTGGATTTTAAAATTTTGACTTGTTTGTGTTTTCAATTTTCAAATTTGTTTGTGATTTTCTAAATAAAAACGAAAAATAAGAGTGGAGAGATACGGGCTACCAAAGCAAGCTTCCAAATCCGAGCAAAATTTGTACACTTCACTCCATGATTCCCGAATATTCCTCCAAATTCCTCGAAATAAAAACAAAAAGTGAGAAACAAACTAATCCGAAAGATTAAAAATAAAAGAGCGAAAATTAATTTTAATCCCCGGCAGCGGCGCCAAAAACTTGATGTGCTCGAAAATATACCTTATAAAATCGCAAGCGCACGATCACCGTTTTAATATTTAAGATTCGATCCACAGGGATTTAAATTATTTTCGCAACCTTAATCTTTAACCTAGGCGAATTAGACCAATTTTAAGAAGTGGGTAAATTTTAAGAACTAAATTTTATTATTATAAAATTAAATATAAAATCTAATCTAATTAATTTTAATTAACCATAATTAACTAAAAATTAATTAACGAACTCGTTAACCAAATGATGACACGACTTGGACACCAAGGATTGGCACTCGAGTCATTCAACTAACAAACCTGCAGCTAATACAAACAAATAACTCGATCCAACGCAAACTTTACTAAATAAAACACTAAACACACAAATTATTAATAAATAAAACTAAAGGAACATGCAACCAAAACTCGTGACTACATTAAGCAAATACCAGGAAATAAATTCCAGAAATGGACTACAGACCCTCGACTCAAAAACATCAAATAAAACCCGAAAATTAAACACACTTGACTAGGCAGGACCACAAAGAAAATCGGTCAGAGAAAATAAACAAAACAAAGAAAATAAAGTAATCAACAGGAAAACGAGACTTGAATCTGCCAGCTACTCGTACCAACAACAGGACTCGGAAAGAACCAAACCCAGAACATTCAGAAACTACAAAAGAAAAACAAACGCAGCCAAGCTAACAAACTCTCGACTGAAAGCTCGACACGGTACAAAAACAACAATAATTCAGCCAACAACCAACAAAACTAAGCCAAAAAAAAAACACAGGACTGCTGCAACTCGGACTAAACCCACAACAGAACTCAGCCAAAACGCGGCAGACAACTCAAACTCGGAACAAAACGCGAGCCAAAACGACTCAGAAAACCAAAGCGATAAACTGAAAAATGCAGCAATACAAAGACAGCAGCTCGACTACGAAACAAGACTCATTAGAACTCGTACTAGACTCGGGACTCAGCAATTGAACTACAAAACTCGACGAAATCAAAATAGCAAGAATCAAACTCTCAGGAAAAACAAGAACTCAGCATAAAACAGGGACCAGAACGCAGCAGAGCGAACACAAAACACTCGATCAAAAGCACAAAAACAGACCATCGCAAGCTCAGCCAGGGACTCGACTGAAAACAAGACTCAACAGCAAAGAAATCGACTACAAACTAACAAACTCAACACAAAGAAATACAACCCAGCTTCCCGGAAACTCAGTACACGAACTCGGGCATAAAAACGAACTGACTCAGTAGACTCAGTAGTGAACTCGGACAAAAACTCAACGCAAACAAATACAGAGCATATGCAGGTGTGGGTTGTTTAATTAAACAGGAACAGGGGAAGGAGTTTTGGGTTCAAATGGAAATGAAAACAGTAAAAAGGGGAAGTGGGTGTCTGTGTCGTAAAGAACAGGGAGTAAGCATTTTTATTCAAAAAAGAAAACAGATCCGTCATATAATAACTTGGTTTAATAACTTGATCACAAACAAGACTGCTAATTGTTTACTGAAATAATGAACTGCCGAATCAACATTACTATAACTCTTAGAAATCTGAAAATTTAAAACCCTAACACAAATAAATTTTGTGCTAGGATTTACTTGACTATTTCAAAAGATCACAAATCTATACTAATCACAAGCTCAATGATTCTTCATTTCCCAAAAGCTTAAAAAGCATGTGGTGGTACTTAAAAGAATCATACAACTTGGAGAAAATAAATTAAAAAGACAATACACGATTAAGCTAAAAGAGATTTGCATATAAATTAAAAAGTGTATACAAGCTTGGAAAGGAAATTGGGAGAACAAAAGAAGATCTAGCACTATACTACCTACCAACTAGGAAAAGACTAGGTTAACAAGATTGTGATTACAAGTAAGGGGTGGGGGTATTTATAACTAGAATTCTAGGGTTTAGGGGTAGGGTGGCTAAATCTAATCCATCAATGTGTGATGTGTGTTAGGTAGATCATAGCCCTCCATGTGCCCCCTTGCTTGCCAACTCTTTTTGATTTTCTTCTTTTCTTTTCTTTTTCTTCCATTTTCTTGCCTTTTCTCTTCTTTCTTTATTTATCTACAATTTCCTGAAATAAAATAAATAAGCGGTTAATACTACGAAAATAAACAAAAGATAGGCACTTAAATATGCAAAAATATGGACTAATCATAGCTTCATTTTCGGTTGTATCAAATTGTAATCAACTTGTAGTTTCATTCTTGACTCGTTTGAGCCCGGAAACAACTTGTAGCTTCATTATTGACTACATTGAAGTTGGAAACAACTTGTAGCTTCATTCCAGACCCGTTTAAAGTTGAAAACAACTTGTAGCTTCATTTTCGGTTGTTTGAAATTGGAATCAACTTGTAGTTTCATTCTTGGCTCGTTTGAGCCCGGAAACAACTTGTAGCTTCATTATTGACTACATTGAAGTTGGAAACAACTTGTAGCTTCATTCCAGACTCGTTTGAATTTTAAAACAACTTGTAGCTTCATTTTTGGTTGTTTGAAATTGGAATCAACTTGTAGTTTCATTCTTGGCTCGTTTGAGCCCGGAACCAACTTGTAGCTTCATTATTGACTAGATTGAAGTTGGAAACAACTTGTAGCTTCATTCCAGACTCGTTTGAATTTTAAAACAACTTGTAGCTTCATTTTCTGTTGTTTGAAATTGGAATCAACTTGTAGTTTCATTCTTGACTCGTTTGAGCCTGACAACAACTTGTAGCTTCATTATTTACTGGATTAAAGTTGTAAACAACTTGTAGCTTCATTCCAGACTCGTTTGAAGTTGAAAACAACTTGTAGCTTCATTTTGGGTTGTTTGAAATTGGAATTAATGTGTAGTTTCATTCTTGGCTCATTTGAGCCCGGAAACAACTTGTAGCTTCATTATTGACTACATTGAAGTTGGAAACAACTTGTGGCTTCATTCCAGACCCGTTTGAAGTTGAAAACAACTTGTAGCTTCATTCTAGAATCGTTTGAAGTTGAAATGAACTTGTAGATTCATTTTCGGTTGTATCAAATTGTAATCAACTTGTAGTTTCATTCTTGACTCGTTTGAGCCCGGAAACAACTTGTAGCTTCATTATTGACTACATTGAAGTTGGAAACAACTTGTAGCTTCATTCCAGACCCGTTTGAAGTTGAAAACAACTTGTAGCTTCATTTTCGGTTGTTTGAAATTGGAATCAACTTGTAGTTTCATTCTTGACTCGTTTGAGCCTGACAACAACTTGTAGCTTCATTATTTACTGGATTAAAGTTGTAAACAACTTGTAGCTTCATTCCAGACTCGTTTGAAGTTGAAAACAACTTGTAGCTTCATTTTGGGTTGTTTGAAATTGGAATTAATTTGTAGTTTCATTCTTGGCTCGTTTGATCACGGAAACAACTTGTAGCTTCATTATTGACTACATTGAAGTTGGAAACAACTTGTGGCTTCATTCCAGACCCGTTTGAAGTTGAAAACAACTTGTAGCTTCATTCTAGAATCGTTTGAAGTTGAAATGAACTTGTAGCTTCATTTTCGGTTGTATCAAATTGTAATCAACTTGTAGTTTCATTCTTGACTCGTTTGAGCCCGGAAACAACTTGTAGCTTCATTATTGACTACATTGAAGTTGGAAACAATTTGTAGCTTCATTCCAGACCCGTTTGAAGTTAAAAACAACTTGTAGCTTCATTTTCGGTTGTTTGAAATTGGAATTAATTTGTAGTTTCATTCTTGACTCGTTTGAGCCCGGAAACAACTTGTAGCTTCATTATTGACTAGATTGAAGTTGGAAACAACTTGTAGCTTCATCCCAGACACGTTTGAAGTTGAAAACAACTTGTAGCTTCATTTTCGGTTGTTTGAAATTGGAATGAATTTGTAGTTTCATTCTTGACTCGTTTGAGCCCGGAAACAACTTGTAGCTTCATTATTGACTAGATTGAAGTTGTAAACAACTTGTAGCCTCATTCCAGACTCGTTTGAATTTTAAAACAACTTGTAGCTTCATTTTCGGTTGTTTGAAATTGGAATCAACTTGTAGTTTCATTCTTGACTCGTTTGAGCCCGGAAACAACTTGTAGCTTCATTATTGACTATATTGAAGTTGGAAACAACTTGTAGCTTCATTCTAGGCTCGTTTGAAGTTGAAAACAACTTGTAGCTTCATTTTCGGTTGTTTGAAATTGGAATCAACTTGTAGTTTCATTCTTGGCTCGTTTGAGCCGGGAAACAACTTAGATTGAAGTTGGAAAAAACTTGTAGCTTCATTCCAGACCCGTTTGAAGTTGAAAACAGCTTGTAGCTTCATTTTCGGTTGTTTGAAATTGGAATCAACTTGTAGTTTCATTCTTGGCTCGTTTGAGCTCGGAAACAACTTGTAGCTTCATTATTGACTACATTGAAGTTGGAAACAACTTGTGGCTTCATTCCAGACCCGTTTGAAGTTGAAAACAACTTGTAGCTTCATTCTAGAATCGTTTGAAGTTGAAATGAACTTGTAGCTTCATTTTCGGTTGTATCAAATTGTAATCAACTTGTAGTTTCATTCTTGACTCGTTTGAGCCCGGAAACAACTTGTAGCTTCATTATTGACTACATTGAAGTTGGAAACAACTTGTAGCTTCATTCCAGACCCGTTTGAAGTTGAAAACAACTTGTAGCTTCATTTTCGGTTGTTTGAAATTGGAATCAACTTGTAGTTTCATTCTTGGCTCGTTTGAGCCCGGAACCAACTTGTAGCTTCATTATTGACTAGATTGAAGTTGGAAACAACTTGTAGCTTCATTCCAGACTCGTTTGAATTTTAAAACAACTTGTAGCTTCATTTTCTGTTGTTTGAAATTGGAATCAACTTGTAGTTTCATTCTTGACTCGTTTGAGCCTGACAACAACTTGTAGCTTCATTATTTAATGGATTAAAGTTGTAAACAACTTGTAGCTTCATTCCAGACTCGTTTGAAGTTGAAAACAACTTGTAGCTTCATTTTGGGTTGTTTGAAATTGGAATAAATTTGTAGTTTCATTCTTGGCTCGTTTGTGCCCGGAAACAACTTGTAGCTTCATTATTGACTACATTGAAGTTGGAAACAACTTGTGGCTTCATTCCAGACCCGTTTGAAATTGAAAACAACTTGTAGCTTCATTCTAGAATCGTTTGAAGTTGAAATGAACTTGTAGCTTCATTTTCAGTTGTATCAAATTGTAATCAACTTGTAGTTTCATTCTTGACTCGTTTGAGCCCGGAAACAACTTGTAGCTTCATTATTGACTACATTGAAGTTGGAAACAACTTGTAGCTTCATTCCAGACCCGTTTGAAGTTGAAAACAACTTGTAGCTTCATTTTCGGTTGTTTGAAATTGGAATCAACTTGTAGCTTCATTATTGACTACATTGAAGTTGGAAACAACTTGTAGCTTCATTCCAGACTCGTTTGAATTTTAAAACAACTTGTAGCTTCATTTTTGGTTGTTTGAAATTGGAATCAACTTGTAGTTTCATTCTTGGCTCGTTTGAGCCCGGAACCAACTTGTAGCTTCATTATTGACTAGATTGAAGTTGGAAACAACTTGTAGCTTCATTCCAGACTCGTTTGAATTTTAAAACAACTTGTAGCTTCATTTTTTGTTGTTTGAAATTGGAATCAACTTGTAGTTTCATTCTTGACTCGTTTGAGCCTGACAACAACTTGTAGCTTCATTATTTACTGGATTAAAGTTGTAAACAACTTGTAGCTTCATTCCAGACTCGTTTGAAGTTGAAAACAACTTGTAGCTTCATTTTGGGTTGTTTGAAATTGGAATTAATTTGTAGTTTCATTCTTGGCTCGTTTGAGCCCGGAAACAACTTGTAGCTTCATTATTGACTAGATTGAAGTTGGAAACAACTTGTAGCTTCATTCCAGACACATTTGAAGTTGAAAACAACTTGTAGCTTCATTTTCGGTTGTTTGAATTTGGAATTAATTTGTAGTTTCATTCTTGACTCGTTTGAGCCCGGAAACATCTTGTAGCTTCATTATTGACTAGATTGAAGTCGTAAACAACTTGTAGCTTCATTCCAGACTCGTTTGAATTTCAAAACAACTTGTAGCTTCATTTTATGTTGTTTGAAATTAGAATCAACTTGTAGTTTCATTCTTGACTCGTTTGAGCCCGAAAACAACTTGTAGCTTCATTATTGACTAGATTGAAGTTGTAAACAACTTGTAGCTTCATTCCAGACTTGTTTGAAGTTGAAAACAACTTGTAGCTTCATTTTCGGTTGTTTGAAATTGGAATTAATTTGTAGTTTCATTCTTGACTCGTTTGAGCCCGGAAACAACTTGTAGCTTCATTATTGACTAGATTGAAGTTGTAAACAACTTGTAGCTTCAGTCCAGACTCGTTTGAATCTTAAAACAACTTGTAGCTTCATTTTCTGTTGTTTGAAATTGGAATCAACTTGTAGTTTCATTCTTGACTCGTTTGAGCCCGAAAACAACTTGTAGCTTCATTATTGACTAGATTAAAGTTGTAAACAACTTGTAGCTTCATTCCAGACTCGTTTGAAGTTGAAAACAACTTGTAGCTTCATTTTCGGTTGTTTGAAATTGGAATCAACTTGTAGTTTCATTCTTGACTCGTTTCAGCCCAGAAACAACTTGTAGCTTCATTATTGACTAGATTGAAGTTGGAAACAACTTGTAGCTTCATTCCAGGCTCGTTTGAAGTTGAAAACAACTTGTAGCTTCATTTTCGGTTGTTTGAAATTGGAATCAACTTGTAGTTTCATTCTTGGCTCGTTTGAGCCCGGAAACAACTTAGATTGAAGTTGGAAACAACTTGTAGCTTCATTCCAGACCCGTTTGAAGTTGAAAACAACTTGTAGATTCATTTTCGGTACTTTGAAATTGGAATCAACTTGTAGTTTCATTCTTGGCTCGTTTCAGGCCGGAAACAACTTGTAGCTTCATTATTGACTACATTGAAGTTGGAAACAACTTGTAGCTTCATTCCAGACCCGTTTGAAGTTGAAAACAACTTGTAGCTTCATTCCAGAATCGTTTGAAGTTGAAATGAACTTGTAGCTTCATTTTCGGTTGTATGAAATTGTAATCAACTTGTAGTTTCATTCTTGACTCGTTTGAGCCCGGAAACAACTTGTAGCTTCATTATTGACTACATTGCAGTTGGAAACAACTTGTAGCTTCATTCCAGACCCGTTTGAAGTTGAAAACAACTTGTAGCTTCATTTTCTGTTGTTTGAAATTGGAATCAACTTGTAGTTTCATTCTTGACTCGTTTGAGCCCGACAACAACTTGTAGCTTCATTATTTACTAGATTGAAGTCGTAAACAACTTGTAGCTTCATTCCAGACTCGTTTGAATTTCAAAACAACTTGTAGCTTCATTTTATGTTGTTTGAAATTGGAATCAACTTGTAGTTTCATTCTTCACTCGTTTGAGCCCGAAAACAACTTGTAGCTTCATTATTGACTACATTGAAGTTGGAAACAACTTGTAGCTTCATTCCAGACTCGTTTGAAGTTGAAAACAACTTGTAGCTTCATTTTCGGTTGTTTGAAATTGGAATCAACTTGTAGTTTTATTCTTGGCTCGTTTGAGCCCGGAAACAACTTGTAGCTTCATTATTGACTACATTGAAGTTGGAAACAACTTGTAGCTTCATTCCAGACTCGTTTGAATTTTAAAACAACTTGTAGCTTCATTTTTGGTTGTTTGAAATTGGAATCAACTTGTAGTTTCATTCTTGGCTCGTTTGAGCCCGGAACCAACTTGTAGCTTCATTATTGACTAGATTGAAGTTGGAAACAACTTGTAGCTTCATTCCAGACTCGTTTGAATTTTAAAACAACTTGTAGCTTCATTTTTTGTTGTTTGAAATTGGAATCAACTTGTAGTTTCATTCTTGACTCGTTTGAGCCTGACAACAACTTGTAGCTTCATTATTTACTGGATTAAAGTTGTAAACAACTTGTAGCTTCATTCCAGACTCGTTTGAAGTTGAAAACAACTTGTAGCTTCATTTTGGGTTGTTTGAAATTGGAATTAATTTGTAGTTTCATTCTTGGCTCGTTTGAGCCCGGAAACAACTTGTAGCTTCATTATTGACTAGATTGAAGTTGGAAACAACTTGTAGCTTCATTCCAGACACATTTGAAGTTGAAAACAACTTGTAGCTTCATTTTCGGTTGTTTGAATTTGGAATTAATTTGTAGTTTCATTCTTGACTCGTTTGAGCCCGGAAACATCTTGTAGCTTCATTATTGACTAGATTGAAGTCGTAAACAACTTGTAGCTTCATTCCAGACTCGTTTGAATTTCAAAACAACTTGTAGCTTCATTTTATGTTGTTAGAAATTAGAATCAACTTGTAGTTTCATTCTTGACTCGTTTGAGCCCGAAAACAACTTGTAGCTTCATTATTGACTAGATTGAAGTTGTAAACAACTTGTAGCTTCATTCCAGACTCGTTTGAAGTTGAAAACAACTTGTAGCTTCATTTTCGGTTGTTTGAAATTGGAATTAATTTGTAGTTTCATTCTTGACTCGTTTGAGCCCGGAAACAACTTGTAGCTTCATTATTGACTAGATTGAAGTTGTAAACAACTTGTAGCTTCAGTCCAGACTCGTTTGAATCTTAAAACAACTTGTAGCTTCATTTTCTGTTGTTTGAAATTGGAATCAACTTGTAGTTTCATTCTTGACTCGTTTGAGCCCGAAAACAACTTGTAGCTTCATTATTGACTAGATTAAAGTTGTAAACAACTTGTAGCTTCATTCCAGACTCGTTTGAAGTTGAAAACAACTTGTAGCTTCATTTTCGGTTGTTTGAAATTGGAATCAACTTGTAGTTTCATTCTTGACTCGTTTCAGCCCAGAAACAACTTGTAGCTTCATTATTGACTAGATTGAAGTTGGAAACAACTTGTAGCTTCATTCCAGGCTCGTTTGAAGTTGAAAACAACTTGTAGCTTCATTTTCGGTTGTTTGAAATTGGAATCAACTTGTAGTTTCATTCTTGGCTCGTTTGAGCCCGGAAACAACTTAGATTGAAGTTGGAAACAACTTGTAGCTTCATTCCAGACCCGTTTGAAGTTGAAAACAACTTGTAGATTCATTTTCGGTACTTTGAAATTGGAATCAACTTGTAGTTTCATTCTTGGCTCGTTTCAGGCCGGAAACAACTTGTAGCTTCATTATTGACTACATTGAAGTTGGAAACAACTTGTAGCTTCATTCCAGACCCGTTTGAAGTTGAAAACAACTTGTAGCTTCATTCCAGAATCGTTTGAAGTTGAAATGAACTTGTAGCTTCATTTTCGGTTGTATGAAATTGTAATCAACTTGTAGTTTCATTCTTGACTCGTTTGAGCCCGGAAACAACTTGTAGCTTCATTATTGACTACATTGCAGTTGGAAACAACTTGTAGCTTCATTCCAGACCCGTTTGAAGTTGAAAACAACTTGTAGCTTCATTTTCTGTTGTTTGAAATTGGAATCAACTTGTAGTTTCATTCTTGACTCGTTTGAGCCCGACAACAACTTGTAGCTTCATTATTTACTAGATTGAAGTCGTAAACAACTTGTAGCTTCATTCCAGACTCGTTTGAATTTCAAAACAACTTGTAGCTTCATTTTATGTTGTTTGAAATTGGAATCAACTTGTAGTTTCATTCTTCACTCGTTTGAGCCCGAAAACAACTTGTAGCTTCATTATTGACTAGATTGAAGTTGTAAACAACTTGTAGCTTCATTCCAGACTCGTTTGAAGTTGAAAACAACTTGTAGCTTCATTTTCGGTTGTTTGAAATTGGAATTAATTTGTAGTTTCATTCTTGACTCGTTTGAGCCCGGAAACAACTTGTAGCTTCATTATTGACTAGATTGAAGTTGTAAACAACTTGTAGCTTCATTCCAGACTCGTTTGAATTTTAAAACAACTTGTAGCTTCATTTTCTGTTGTTTGAAATTGGAATCAACTTGTAGTTTCATTCTTGACTCGTTTGAGCCCGAAAACAACTTGTAGCTTCATTATTGACTAGATTGAAGTTGGAAACAACTTGTAGCTTCATTCCAGACCCGTTTGAAGTTGAAAACAACTTGTAGCTTCATTTTCTGTTGTTTGAAATTGGAATCAACTTGTAGTTTCATTCTTGACTCGTTTGAGCCCGACAATAACTTGTAGCTTCATTATTTACTAGATTAAAGTTGTAAACAACTTGTAGCTTCATTCCAGACTCGTTTGAAGTTGAAAACAACTTGTAGCTTCATTTTGGGTTGTTTGAAATTGGAATTAATTTGTAGTTTCATTCTTGCCTCGTTTGAGCCGGAAACAACTTGTAGCTTTATTATTGACTAGATTGAAGTTGGAAACAACTTGTAGCTTCATTCAAGACACATTTGATGTTGAAAACAACTTGTAGCTTCATTTTCGGTTGTTTGAAATTGGAATTAATTTGTAGTTTCATTTTTGACTCGTTTGAGCCCGGAAACAACTTGTAGCTTCATTATTGACTAGATTGAAGTCGTAAACAACTTGTAGCTTCATTCCAGACTCGTTTGAATTTTAAAACAACTTGTAGCTTCATTTTCTGTTGTTCGAAATTGGAATCAACTTGTAGTTTCATTCTTGACTCGTTTGAGCCCGAAAACAACTTGTAGCTTCATTATTGACTAGATTGAAGTTGTAAACAACTTGTAGCTTCATTCCAGACTCGTGTGAAGTTGAAAACAACATGTAGCTTCATTTTCGGTTGTTTGAAATTGGAATCAACTTGTAGTTTCATTCTTGACTCGTTTGAGCCCGGAAACAACTTATAGCTTCATTATTGACTAGATTGAAGTTGGAAACAACTTGTAGCTTCATTCCAGGCTCGTTTGAAGTTGAAAACAACTTGTAGCTTCATTTTCATTTGTTTGAAATTGGAATCAACTTGTAGTTTCATTCTTGGCTCGTTTGAGCCCGGAAACAACTTAGATTGAAGTTGGAAACAACTTGTAGCTTCATTCCAGTCCCGTTTGAAGTTGAAAACAACTTGTTGATTCATTCTTGACTCGTTTGAGGGCGGAAACAACTTGTAGCTTCATTATTGACTACATTGAAGTTGGAAACAACTTGTAGCTTCATTCCAGACCCGTTTGAAGTTGAAAACAACTTTTAGCTTCATTCCAGAATCGTTTGAAGTTGAAATGAACTTGTAGCTTCATTTTCGGTTGTATGAAATTGTAATCAACTTGTAGTTTCATTCTTTACTTGTTTGAGCCCGGAAACAACTTGTAGCTTCATTATTGACTACATTGAAGTTGGAAACAACTTGTAGCTTCATTCCAGACCCATTTGAAGTTGAAAACAACTTGTAGCTTCATTTTCGGTTGTTTGAAATTGGAATGAACTTGTAGTTTCATTCTTGGCTCGTTTAAGCCCGGAAACAACTTGTAGCTTCATTATTGACTACATTGAAGTCGTAAACAACTTGTAGCTTCATTCCAGACTCGTTTGAATTTTAAAACAACTTGTAGCTTCATTTTCTGTTGTTTGAAATTGGAATCAACTTGTAGATTCATTCTTGACTCGTTTGAGCCCGAAAACAACTTGTAGCTTCATTATTGACTAGATTGAAGTTGTAAACAACTTGTAGCTTCATTCCAGACTCGTGTGAAGTTGAAAACAACTTGTAGCTTCATTTTCGGTTGTTTGAAATTGGAATCAACTTGTAGTTTCATTCTTGACTCGTTTGAGCCCGGAAACAACTTGTAGCTTCATTATTGACTAGATTGAAGTTGGAAACAACTTGTAGCTTCATTCCAGGCTCGTTTGAAGTTGAAAACAACTTGTAGCTTCATTTTCATTTGTTTGAAATTGGAATCAACTTGTAGTTTCATTCTTGGCTCGTTTGAGCCCGGAAACAACTTAGATTGAAGTTGGAAACAACTTGTAGCTTCATTCCAGTCCCGTTTGAAGTTGAAAACAACATGTTGATTCATTCTTGACTCGTTTGAGGGCGGAAACAACTTGTAGCTTCATTATTGACTACATTGAAGTTGGAAACAACTTGTAGCTTCATTCCAGACCCGTTTGAAGTTGAAAACAACTTTTAGCTTCATTCCAGAATCGTTTGAAGTTGAAATGAACTTGTAGCTTCATTTTCGGTTGTATGAAATTGTAATCAACTTGTAGTTTCATTCTTGACTTGTTTGAGCCCGGAAACAACTTGTAGCTTCATTATTGACTACATTGAAGTTGGAAACAACTTGTAGCTTCATTCCAGACCCATTTGAAGTTGAAAACAACTTGTAGCTTCATTTTCGGTTGTTTGAAATTGGAATGAACTTGTAGTTTCATTCTTGGCTCGTTTAAGCCCGGAAACAACTTGTAGCTTCATTATTGACTACATTGAAGTTGGAAACAACTTGTAGCTTCATTCCAGACCCGTTTGAAGTTGAAAACAACTTTTAGCTTCATTCCAGAATCGTTTGAAGTTGAAATGAACTTGTAGCTTCATTTTCGGTTGTATGAAATTGTAATCAACTTGTAGTTTCATTCTTGACTTGTTTGAGCCCGGAAACAACTTGTAGCTTCATTATTGACTACATTGAAGTTGGAAACAACTTGTAGCTTCATTCCAGACCCATTTGAAGTTGAAAACAACTTGTAGCTTCATTTTCGGTTGTTTGAAATTGGAATGAACTTGTAGTTTCATTCTTGGCTCGTTTAAGCCCGGAAACAACTTGTAGCTTCATTATTGACTACATTGAAGTCGTAAACAACTTGTAGCTTCATTCCAGACTCGTTTGAATTTTAAAACAACTTGTAGCTTCATTTTCTGTTGTTTGAAATTGGAATCAACTTGTAGATTCATTCTTGACTCGTTTGAGCCCGAAAACAACTTGTAGCTTCATTATTGACTAGATTGAAGTTGTAAACAACTTGTAGCTTCATTCCAGACTCGTGTGAAGTTGAAAACAACTTGTAGCTTCATTTTCGGTTGTTTGAAATTGGAATCAACTTGTAGTTTCATTCTTGACTCGTTTGAGCCCGGAAACAACTTGTAGCTTCATTATTTACTAGATTGAAGTTGGAAACAACTTGTAGCTTCATTCCAGGCTCGTTTGAAGTTGAAAACAACTTGTAGCTTCATTTTCATTTGTTTGAAATTGGAATCAACTTGTAGTTTCATTCTTGGCTCGTTTGAGCCCGGAAACAACTTAGATTGAAGTTGGAAACAACTTGTAGCTTCATTCCAGTCCCGTTTGAAGTTGAAAACAACATGTTGATTCATTCTTGACTCGTTTGAGGGCGGAAACAACTTGTAGCTTCATTATTGACTACATTGAAGTTGGAAACAACTTGTAGCTTCATTCCAGACCCGTTTGAAGTTGAAAACAACTTTTAGCTTCATTCCAGAATCGTTTGAAGTTGAAATGAACTTGTAGCTTCATTTTCGGTTGTATGAAATTGTAATCAACTTGTAGTTTCATTCTTGACTTGTTTGAGCCCGGAAACAACTTGTAGCTTCATTATTGACTACATTGAAGTTGGAAACAACTTGTAGCTTCATTCCAGACCCATTTGAAGTTGAAAACAACTTGTAGCTTCATTTTCGGTTGTTTGAAATTGGAATGAACTTGTAGTTTCATTCTTGGCTCGTTTAAGCCCGGAAACAACTTGTAGCTTCATTATTGACTACATTGAAGTTGGAAACAACTTGTAGCTTCATTCCAGACTCGTTTGAATTTTAAAACAACTTGTAGCTTCATTTTCTGTTGTTTGAAATTGGAATCAAGTTGTAGTTTCATTCTTGACTCGTTTGAGCCCGACAACAACTTGTAGCTTCATTATTGACTAGATTGAAGTTGTAAACAACTTGTAGCTTCATTCCAGACTCGTTTGAAGTTGAAAACAACTTGTAGCTTCATTTTCGGTTGTTTGAAATTGGAATTAATTTGTAGTTTCATTCTTGACTCGTTTGAGCCCGGAAACAACTTGTAGCTTCATTATTGACTAGATTGAAGTTGTAAACAACTTGTAGCTTCATTCCAGACTCGTTTGAATTTTAAAACAACTTATAGCTTCATTTTCTGTTGTTTGAAATTGGAATCAACTTGTAGTTTCATTCTTGACTCGTTTGAGCTCGAAAACAACTTGTAGCTTCATTATTGACTAGATTGAAGTTGTAAAAAACTTGTAGCTTCATTCCAGACTCGTTTGAAGTTGAAAACAACTTGTAGATTCATTTTCGGTTGTTTGAAATTGGAATCAACTTGTAGTTTCATTCTTGGCTCGTTTCAGGCCGGCAACAACTTGTAGCTTCATTATTGACTACATTGAAGTTGGAAACAACTTGTAGCTTCATTCCAGACCCGTTTGAAGTTGAAAACAACTTGTAGCTTCATTTTCTGTTGTTTGAAATTGGAATCAACTTGTAGTTTCATTCTTGACTCGTTTGAGCCCGACAATAACTTGTAGCTTCATTATTGACTAGATTGAAGTTGGAAACAACTTGTAGCTTCATTCCAGGCTCGTTTGAAGTTGAAAACAACTTGTAGCTTCATTTTCATTTGTTTGAAATTGGAATCAACTTGTAGTTTCATTCTTGGCTCGTTTGAGCCCGGAAACAACTTAGATTGAAGTTGGAAACAACTTGTAGCTTCATTCCAGTCCCGTTTGAAGTTGAAAACAACATGTTGATTCATTCTTGACTCGTTTGAGGGCGGAAACAACTTGTAGCTTCATTATTGACTACATTGAAGTTGGAAACAACTTGTAGCTTCATTCCAGACCCGTTTGAAGTTGAAAACAACTTTTAGCTTCATTCCAGAATCGTTTGAAGTTGAAATGAACTTGTAGCTTCATTTTCGGTTGTATGAAATTGTAATCAACTTGTAGTTTCATTCTTGACTTGTTTGAGCCCGGAAACAACTTGTAGCTTCATTATTGACTACATTGAAGTTGGAAACAACTTGTAGCTTCATTCCAGACCCATTTGAAGTTGAAAACAACTTGTAGCTTCATTTTCGGTTGTTTGAAATTGGAATGAACTTGTAGTTTCATTCTTGGCTCGTTTAAGCCCGGAAACAACTTGTAGCTTCATTATTGACTACATTGAAGTTGGAAACAACTTGTAGCTTCATTCCAGACTCGTTTGAATTTTAAAACAACTTGTAGCTTCATTTTCTGTTGTTTGAAATTGGAATCAAGTTGTAGTTTCATTCTTGACTCGTTTGAGCCCGACAACAACTTGTAGCTTCATTATTGACTAGATTGAAGTTGTAAACAACTTGTAGCTTCATTCCAGACTCGTTTGAAGTTGAAAACAACTTGTAGCTTCATTTTCGGTTGTTTGAAATTGGAATTAATTTGTAGTTTCATTCTTGACTCGTTTGAGCCCGGAAACAACTTGTAGCTTCATTATTGACTAGATTGAAGTTGTAAACAACTTGTAGCTTCATTCCAGACTCGTTTGAATTTTAAAACAACTTATAGCTTCATTTTCTGTTGTTTGAAATTGGAATCAACTTGTAGTTTCATTCTTGACTCGTTTGAGCTCGAAAACAACTTGTAGCTTCATTATTGACTAGATTGAAGTTGTAAAAAACTTGTAGCTTCATTCCAGACTCGTTTGAAGTTGAAAACAACTTGTAGATTCATTTTCGGTTGTTTGAAATTGGAATCAACTTGTAGTTTCATTCTTGGCTCGTTTCAGGCCGGCAACAACTTGTAGCTTCATTATTGACTACATTGAAGTTGGAAACAACTTGTAGCTTCATTCCAGACCCGTTTGAAGTTGAAAACAACTTGTAGCTTCATTTTCTGTTGTTTGAAATTGGAATCAACTTGTAGTTTCATTCTTGACTCGTTTGAGCCCGACAATAACTTGTAGCTTCATTATTTACTAGATTAAAGTTGTAAACAACTTGTAGCTTCATTCCAGACTCGTTTGAAGTTGAAAACAACTTGTAGCTTCATTTTGGGTTGTTTGAAATTGGAATTAATTTGTAGTTTCATTCTTGGCTCGTTTGAGCCCGGAAACAACTTGTAGCTTTATTATTGACTAGATTGAAGTTGGAAACAACTTGTAGCTTCATTCAAGACACATTTGATGTTGAAAACAACTTGTAGCTTCATTTTCGGTTGTTTGAAATTGGAATTAATTTGTAGTTTCATTTTTGACTCGTTTGAGCCCGGAAACAACTTGTAGCTTCATTATTGACTAGATTGAAGTCTTAAACAACTTGTAGCTTCATTCCAGACTCGTTTGAATTTTAAAACAACTTGTAGCTTCATTTTCTGTTGTTTGAAATTGGAATCAACTTGTAGTTTCATTCTTGACTCGTTTGAGCCCGAAAACAACTTGTAGCTTCATTATTGACTAGATTGAAGTTGTAAACAACTTGTAGCTTCATTCCAGACTCGTGTGAAGTTGAAAACAACATGTAGCTTCATTTTCGGTTGTTTGAAATTGGAATCAACTTGTAGTTTCATTCTTGACTCGTTTGAGCCCGGAAACAACTTGTAGCTTCATTATTGACTAGATTGAAGTTGGAAACAACTTGTAGCTTCATTCCAGGCTCGTTTGAAGTTGAAAACAACCTGTAGCTTCATTTTCATTTGTTTGAAATTGGAATCAACTTGTAGTTTCATTCTTGGCTCGTTTGAGCCCGGAAACAACTTAGATTGAAGTTGGAAACAACTTGTAGCTTCATTCCAGTCCCGTTTGAAGTTGAAAACAACTTGTTGATTCATTCTTGACTCGTTTGAGGGCGGAAACAACTTGTAGCTTCATTATTGACTACATTGAAGTTGGAAACAACTTGTAGCTTCATTCCAGACCCGTTTGAAGTTGAAAACAACTTTTAGCTTCATTCCAGAATCGTTTGAAGTTGAAATGAACTTGTAGCTTCATTTTCGGTTGTATGAAATTGTAATCAACTTGTAGTTTCATTCTTGACTTGTTTGAGCCCGGAAACAACTTGTAGCTTCATTATTGACTACATTGAAGTTGGAAACAACTTGTAGCTTCATTCCAGACCCATTTGAAGTTGAAAACAACTTGTAGCTTCATTTTCGGTTGTTTGAAATTGGAATGAACTTGTAGTTTCATTCTTGGCTCGTTTAAGCCCGGAAACAACTTGTAGCTTCATTATTGACTACATTGAAATCGTAAACAACTTGTAGCTTCATTCCAGACTCGTTTGAATTTTAAAACAACTTGTAGCTTCATTTTCTGTTGTTTGAAATTGGAATCAACTTGTAGTTTCATTCTTGACTCGTTTGAGCCCGAAAACAACTTGTAGCTTCATTATTGACTACATTGAAGTTGTAAACAACTTGTAGCTTCATTCCAGACTCGTGTGAAGTTGAAAACAACTTGTAGCTTCATTTTCGGTTGTTTGAAATTGGAATCAACTTGTAGTTTCATTCTTGCCTCGTTTGAGCCCGGAAACAACTTGTAGCTTCATTATTGACTAGATTGAAGTTGGAAACAACTTGTAGCTTCATTCCAGGCTCGTTTGAAGTTGAAAACAACTTGTAGCTTCATTTTCATTTGTTTGAAATTGGAATCAACTTGTAGTTTCATTCTTGGCTCGTTTGAGCCCGGAAACAACTTAGATTGAAGTTGGAAACAACTTGTAGCTTCATTCCAGTCCCGTTTGAAGTTGAAAACAACTTGTTGATTCATTCTTGACTCGTTTGAGGGCGGAAACAACTTGTAGCTTCATTATTGACTACATTGAAGTTGGAAACAACTGTAGCTTCATTCCAGACCCGTTTGAAGTTGAAAACAACTTTTAGCTTCATTCCAGAATCGTTTGAAGTTGAAATGAACTTGTAGCTTCATTTTCGGTTGTATGAAATTGTAATCACTTGTAGTTTTCATTCTTGACTTGTTTGAGCCCGGAGGAAACAACTTGTAGCTTCATTCTGACTACATTGAAGTTGGAAACAACTTGTAGCTTCATTCCAGACCCATTGAAGTGAAAAACAACTTGTAGCTTCTTTCGGTGGTTGTTGAAATTGGAATGAATTGTGTTTCATTCTTGGCTCGTTTTTAAAAGGGGCCGGAAACAACTTGTAGGCCCAGCTAGATTGCTTACCCTTCTTGTAATTGTCCTTTGCTGTGTATGTCTTGTCTAGTGATTGTCGTTGCATGTACAAAGCCTTGCCTAAAATATGCTTGGTTTCTTCATTTGAAGTGTTCATTCACTTTGTATTAAAGCATTTGTAAAGCTTTCAAGTTTGTTAGTAACTTGCTTGTTCGTTATACCACAGTTTTCTGTGCTTTGATAACCGTTGTTTTAATCACTAATCTGAATATACCCTGTCGAATTTATTCTACGAACTTTAGTGGACATTAAAACTGAACCATATTAATTATAAACGACTTCAAAATTGTTATATTAGTAATTATAAATCTGATAACAAATCATATATCAATCAGATTCACTTCCGCGACGATTTGGTCGATTGTATCAAAACCCCCCCCTTCTACAATCATACTGGACCTAACAATTGGCATCAGAGCGGTTTGATACCATGTTTCCGTATCAAGGATCCTATACACACTCGGTAACGTCCAAATAGTTTTTTTATTCGATTAAGTTTATTCCAAAAAGTGATTTTGGATTAAAAATAATATTTTTCTTCTCAAAAATCTAATTCTCCAAACCTATTCACTTTAAGTCCTAAAAATGAGTACGCAAAAGATCATAGCATTAAAATCCCACAGGTCAGCCAGGAAACAAACTTGGGCCTATGGAAAAGCATAGGTTCGTATCCTCCGAACTGCGAACAAAAATACATCGGGAGTTAGACAAGGTGTTTACTAACTCCGATGAAAGGTCATATTAGCACAGCGAAGAGAATGGTGTGTTTATCCCAATCATCAGTCATTCCGAAAGAACTGTCTGAGTACACAGACGAAGAGAGTGATCAGATGAACTTAGATGATGCTCTTCAACTATCTGGTTGAACTCTAAACCCAGTAATGTACAATCTGTGTAAATTGTACGAACCGACCAAGGCAATCTTGGGATACATTAGAGATTATCCAATGAAGGCGCGAGGAAGTTAGGGAAAACAAGAAAGAGAGTACTGAGGGCCCGAGTTATGAACAGGTTGTTCTCATCCCGGTGAAGGGATTTCAGAAGTATTTATCAACTTTATAATTTGATAAAATAATGTAAATCTGAATGGGAAATTCTACGACAAGAAAAGAGGGTCAACATGAAGTTCTCTTAACCCTTCCTGAACATCTGGAACACAGAATCACTGCCATCAGGGAAAGCAGAGACCTGAATGAGATTTCTCTGGAAAGACTCTACGGAGTTTTGAAAACTTATGAACTGGAGCAAGTTCAGAGTAACAGAGATATGGCTGGGGTAAACACAGAACCATTCGAGAGCTCTAGTTGTTGAGTCACCTGTACTGGAAGAAAAGAAGAAGGATGTTGTTGTTCCTTCTGAGACTACTCAGGAATTTGTTGTACCTGAGATGGGTCAGACTGCTTCTACCAGTGGTGATGAAGAGTTCTATACAATGGAAGAGCTGGAACAGTTAGAAGATCAATCTCTATCACTGTTTGCCAAGAAGTTTGGAAACATGAGATTCCGGAAGAACCCTTCCTATAAATACAAACCTACTGTTAGTAAGTTTCAGAAGGGAGGCTATTCATCTTCTACAAGTAAAGGAGGATATAAAACTGGGATGGTGGACAGAAGCAAGTTCAAATGCTTCAATTGTGGTGAACCTGGACACTTTGCAACTGAATGCAAACAGCCCAAGGTTCAAGGAAAAAGAAAAGATTCGTATGATGAGCTGAAGCAGAAGTATGATGCACTGGTTAGAAAGCATCATGGTACTTCTGGAAGTCAAGGTTTCAAAAGCAAGTCTTATCTGGCAGAAGGCAAAAGCTGGGATGATACAGATAGTGATGAAGAGGAGCAGCTAGGGAATGTTGCTTTCATGGCTACTACTGGATCATCTTCACCTCCTCCTGCTGGAAGCTTTCAGGTAGATCCTACATGCCCTAAACTGTTTATGCAATTAGGACTTGAAAGAGATGATGCTATTAAAAGGATGAAAGCTGCTAATCTTAAAATTGATACTTTAGTCTTAGAAATTCATGCTTATAAATGAATGAGATGAAAGTATTAAAACCTAAAATAGAACAATTGACTATGGACTTAGGATTACAATGTGCTAAAGTCAAAGTTCTAGAGAAAGGTGAGATTGCTTTAAGACTTCAGCTAGACGAAGAGAAAGTGAAATGTAAAGCCTTTAAGGATGCCTCCTTGATAGTCAAAGAACTCAATGATAAACAAGAGATCAAGAGAACTGTTGGAATAGGCTTTGACTATAACAAATCTGTAGGTAAGGCTAGTAACATTACTCCTTTTAAGAAGAGTGCTGAAGAGAGAGGGATTCCTTTTGTTTTGAAAGATTCCCTTAAACCTTTGTTTAAAACCTCAGAAGCTGAACCTCTTTTAGAGACTCCTGTTGTCATTAGATATGAACTAAAACAGGAAGACCTTAAAATGAAAGAGAGTAATGAGATGAGAGATGAGATTCTGACAAACCTGAAACCAATTAAAGTGAAAGGCAATGTTAGGTTGCCTAAAGCTGGTTTAGGTGTCAACTCTGAGAGAACTAAATTCAACAAGCCCAATAATTTTGTTAATAGTAAGAACAAGAACAATAGATGTCATTCTACTGAGAACTTTAAATCTGATAATAAGGTTAGAGTAGAATCTATTGATGTTCCTACTACTGTGACTGATACTTCTGTTGCTCCTGCTTTTGATGCATGTCATAAATCTTGTAGTGTTGATAATTGTATGACTTGTGCTTTCAATTTGATGTCTGCTTATTTTAAAAATTTGCATGCTAAAAATGAAAACACATCACCTAGACAACACACAAACAACAAGCATGCTAGATCAAAGACTGCTAGTCCTTCTCACAAGAGAAAGGAGACTTATGTTCCAAAGCCTAAAACCAAGGTTTATAAGGCTGTTGTTAAGGAAGTAAGTTCAGTCAAATCTGAACCAAGTATCAGTCCAAGAGGCTCTGTTGTATTACCTGATAGAAATCAGTTCTTTAAGACTGCCGGACCCAATCAAGTGTGGGTCCCAAAGACTGTCTAATCAAGTTGTCTTTTGCAGGGTGCCAGTGGAGTTGTTCGTGTTACCTGGGTGCTTGACAGTGGAGCGTCAATGCACATGACTGGCAACAAATCCCTGCTGGAGGACATAAGAGAAGGAGCTGGCCCTACAGTCAGTTTTGCTGATAATAGCAAAGGTCGTACTGTGGGATATGGCAAGTACAAAATTGGGAGGATCATCATAGAAGATATTGCAATAGTTGAAGGACTTCGACATAATCTCCTGAGTGTCAGTCAATTCTGTGACAAAGGTTATTATGTTCATTTTGAAAAGGAGATATGTATCATCAAACATATCAAGGATAAGCGTCCTTCACTATGTGGCATAAGGAAAGGCAATATATTCGTAGCTGATTTGTCTTCAGGACCAGGAAACGAAGTTCACTGTTTCTACGCCAAAGCGTCTGCTGAAGATAGTTGGTTATGGCATAAGAAGCTCTCACACCTCAACTTCAAAACCATGAACTCTCTAGTCAAGAGAGATCTAGTGAGAGGGTTGCCTTCCCTGGAATTCTCAACTGATGATCTTTGTGAAGCTTGTCAGAAAGGAAAAGCGAAGAGAGCATCTCACAAAGGCAAAACCATCAATACCATTACAGATCCACTTCATTTGTTGCATATGGATTTGTTTGGCCCCGTGAATGTTGCATCTATTGATGGAGGAAGATATGCCTTAGTCATTGTGGATGACTTCTCGAAATTTACTTGGGTTTACTTCCTCTCTTCCAAGGATGAAACTCCCCTGACAGTAATTGATCATATCAAGTTGGTTGAGTTGGAAAAAGGTGTTCCTGTAAAAGCTGTAAGATCAGACAATGGAACTGAGTTTAAGAATCAAACTCTAATCAACTTTTACTCTGAAAAGGGAATTAGAAGGCAGTATTCAGCACCAAGGACTCCTCAGCAGAATGGAGTCGTCGAAAGAAAGAATCGTACACTGATTGAAGCTGCAAGGACTATGATTGCTGAATCAAAGCTTCCACTGTACTTTTGGGCTGAAGCTGTGGCCACTGCTTGTTATACCCAGAATAGGACTTTGATCAACAAGGATCATATGAAAACTCCATTTCATTTGTATAAAGACAAGAAACCATATGTTAAACATCTTCATGTCTTTGGAGCCAAGTGTTTTGTTCTCAAGGATGGTGAAGAGAACTTGAACAAGTTTGAACCAAAGGCTTCTGAAGCAATTTTTGTTGGTTATACAAATAATGCTTATAGAGTTTTTATAATTGATACTCTGTCAGTGAAAGTTAGTGTCAATGTTACATTTGATGACACTAAACTTCCAAGTATACAATCTGCTGATTCATCTGAATCTCTGAAGTTTGACAACTATCCAGATTCTGATTCAGATGATGATGTTCCACCTGAGGTTGCAACAGGAGATGACAACAATGATGATGATCCAGGCAATGGTGGAGGAAATAGCAATAATGCTGGAGATTCCACTGATGCCAGTGGTGGATCATCAAGTCAACCTGGCAACAACTCAGGGGGAGCTGATGGATCAACTAGTCACACATTTCAGCTTAATGATAATACTGCTGAATCATCAAGGACACAACTTCCAAGGGAAAGGATTTGGAGCAGAGATCATCCCTTTGATTTGATTATTGGTGATCCTGATGTTGGTGTAAGGACTAGAAGTGCTACGACAAATGAATGTCTATTCTCTGGGTTTCTATCTCAACTAGAACCAAAGAAAATAGAAGAAGCACTTGCTGATCCTGATTGGGTTCTTGCCATGCAAGAAGAACTCAATCAATTTGAGAGACAAGAAGTCTGGGCCCTGGTTCCAAGACCAAAAGGAAAATCTACCATTGGAGCTAGATGGGTCTTCCGTAACAAGTTAGATGGTGATGGCATTGTTGTAAGAAACAAAGCCAGACTGGTTGCAAAAGGTTATTCTCAGGAAGAAGGAATTGATTACGATGAAACCTATGCTCCAGTTGCTCGTCTTGAAGCCATCAGAATATTTCTTGCATTTGCTGCACACTCCAACTTCAAGGTATATCAAATGGATGTGAAAAGTGCATTTCTGAATGGAAAGCTAGAAGAAGAAGTATATCTGGAACAGCCCCCTGGCTTTGAAAATCCAGAGTTTGCTGATTTTGTATACTTCCTATTCAAAGCTGTCTATGGACTCAAGCAGTCACCAAGGACATGGTATGACACTCTCTCTGAGTTTTTAATAGAAAACAACTTTACTAGAGGTGTCATAGACAAAACTCTCTTTTACAAATTGCATGATAAAGATATGATATTTGTACAAATATATGTTGATGATATTATATTTGGTTCTACTAACGATAACTTGTGCAAGAGATTTGCTAAGTTGATGCAGAGTAACTATGAGATGAGTATGATGGGTGAGCTGTCCTACTTTCTTGGTCTTCAAGTAAGCCAAAAGGAAGATGGAATATTCATTTGCCAATCCAAGTATGTCAGAGATCTTCTTCGGAAGTTCAATCTAGAAGACTCTTCACCGGCAAAGACACCCATGGCCACTGCCACAAAGCTTGACCAGGATAAATCTGGTAAGAAAGTTGATATCACAAGCTATCGTGGTATGATTGGCTCTCTACTTTATCTTACTGCAAGTAGACCAGATATCATGTTTGCAACATGTTTGTGTGCTAGGTTCCAAGCTGATCCTAAAGAATCACATCTTATAGCCGTCAAAAGAATCTTTAGATATCTTAAGGGTACACCTGGTTTAGGTATTTGGTACCCTAAGAATACTGGTTTTGACTTAACCGGCTATACAGATTCTGATTATGCAGGATGCAGGATTGATAGGAAGAGTACGTCTGGAAGCTGTCAATTTCTAGGACGTCGGTTGGTTTCCTGGTATAGCAAGAAGCAGCACTCTGTGTCTACCTCTACTGCTGAAGCTGAGTATATAGCTGCTGGTAGCTGCTGTGCTCAGATCTTGTGGATCAAGAACCAACTGAATGATTATGGTGTTGTAGTAAACAAAATTCCTATATTTTGTGATAATACAAGTGCCATAGCCATTTCCAACAATCCGGTTCAACATTCAAGAACCAAGCACATTGATATCAGGTATCATTTCATTCGAGAACATGTCATAAATGGTACAGTGGTGTTACATTTTGTACCCACGACTGAGCAAATTGCTGACATCTTCACGAAACCACTGGATGAATCCACTTTCTCTAAGCTGGTTTGTGAGTTAGGGATGTTAAATATGACATAGTTCTCTTGTATATATTTTTCATATGCATTATATGTTTTTGTATATTTTTGTGAATTTTCTGTATAATTATATCTATTTTATTAGATTTTATATGATTTTCTGTATATTATCTGATATTATTCTAATTAATTATGCATGCCTGTAAATTAGTAAATGATTTTCTAAATGCTCATACACTCCCCTGTAATATTCTCTAGGCATTTAGATAATTATTTGTAATTATTTTGTATTTTTCAAAATTAATTAAGTATAAATATTTGATTTTAAGTTAATTCATTTTATTGAATTAAAGTTAAAGTCGTAAATAGTTATATTTAACTAAAGTTGAAATTTACAAAATATTCGTGTATTATATACTATTGTTTTTATTATAGTTTTTTTAGTTTAATTGCAAAATGTTTTATCTTTTAATATAATCAAAAATCCTATTATTTTTATTTGATTTTCGGCAAGACAATGGTTTTGTCTACAATTAGGCTCGGCAAGACAATTAGATTGTCTTGCTGAACCGGTTTTTCACCGATTTTCAAACAACTCGGCAAGACAATCCCATTGTCTTACCGAGTCTGTCTTAAGTCAGTTGTCGTATCAGTAAGACAATCAGATTGTCTTACTGACACAGCCTTTTGTCTGTTATACTTGGTCTCGGCAAGACAATTTTGAATTGTCTTATCGAGACTACTCTCCCGTTGTCTTACTGCGTACGTGTATATATATATCTACAAGACAATCGTGCAAGACAATTCGATTGTCTTGCTGATCCTACTTCATCTTCTCCATCTGCCCTCTCCTATACACGATTTCCGTTCATTGTTTTTCAAGTTTTATCATCAAAAACTTGCTGGGTTTGGTTTTTACAAGCTTTCACGCTTGCTGGTTACTCGATTTCGTCCTTGTTTAAACGAAACTCTGCCGGATTTTAGTCAGATTTTCGCCGAAGTTTAGTCGATTTTTAAAGCTCTTCGACTGAGTTTGTACTGTGGATTGACTAGAGTTCGATTAATCTGTGTT
The DNA here is from genome assembly GCF_001625215.2 of Daucus carota subsp. sativus. Lineage (NCBI taxonomy): Eukaryota > Viridiplantae > Streptophyta > Magnoliopsida > Apiales > Apiaceae > Daucus > Daucus carota. Next base: position 24,230,395 of record NC_030383.2, read on the forward strand.
ATTCGTGTGACCTTCGAACTGATTTGAAAGGATTTGGAGTTAGGGTTCTTGGTTAATTTGGGGATTTTCTCAATTAGGGACTGTTTGGCTGATTTTGTGAGTTTGTGGTGTTTGAACTTAAGGGAGTGTTTGGCTGAGTTGGATTATTTGACTAAGCTCCATTTTAATTAATTAACTTTTAATTCGAGATTATTCTAATATTTCGAATTAATAATTAATTAATCAAGTTTAATTATTAATTGAACTTTGCGAGATAATTGAAAATTAATCTTTTATTTGAAAATTTCTCGCTTAATTCAATTTTTAATTACTAAAAATGGCCGGAGAATTTGAGATTGCTGAGACCAATTATTGTGCTAACCTAAACTACGAGGATTGTTCTGATCGTTTCAAGAAATGGATTCGCTTTCTGACTCAACAAAGTCTTGTCAGTACTGCACTAACCGCTGATGTTCCTATTCAAGTGCAACCACTCTTCGACTTCTACTCTAATGCCGTCAACTCTACAACTCTCGAGAATTATAAGTTGATTGGTGATCTACCAAATAGACGAAGGATTGTTATAACTGTTGATGATGTGAACAGAATTCTAGGGTTTCCAAGGAATAACTTTCAAGTGGAACCAACCAGTGCTGAGTTAACTCAATTCTTCCAAGACATCCACTACCAGGGACAGATTTTTCTCCCTAGAATGTCTAAAAGCAAATTGAAGGCTGAATGGGATGTCTTCTTCGATACTTTGGCAAAGGTATTTGCTCCAACTACGAGGCAGAATTTTCACAATATATCTTCCATGCTACAAATCTTTGGATTCTCCGTGGCTTACAATCGTCGAATTAACTTCGGGAAGATATTACTAAAGGAGATTATCAGAAAAATGGGTTCTGTCTCTCAGAGATCCATTCATGAAAATGACAAAGTGGAGTGTCACTTTCCAAGGTTCTTAATGCTATTCTTAAGTGACAAGATGAATGATGCTGATAGAGCAATGTACGTTGATTCTGCAGTGGTGCCCATTCTAAGAACTTGCACCAAGATTCAATCAAGACTTGCTAATCAAAAGAAGCATGAGAATGTGCCTCTTGTTGTGACTCCTTACATGTTGGAACAGTTTAATGTTCCCCTTCAACCTGTCCAAGTTCCTCAGCCACTACAACAACAACAATATCAACCGGATCAACCTGAACTTCAAGATAACCAACCTCAGGAACAATCTCCTCCTCACAACTTCCAACCACTTCAACTTCTACAAGATTATCAATCATCCAGCCAATCCTCACATTACTCTCCCTACAACCCTCCTTATAATTCTCCACAACAATCACCTCACCAATCATCATACAATTCTCAACACCAATCTCCTCCACAATACAACTTCTTCCCAGACCAACAAGCCTCCATTCTTCCCTCTCAATCTGAACCAATACCTTCACCTACACATCCACATACCATTCCTCCACCACAATCCACCTCTCAGCCTCTGCCTGCTGATTCTGCTATCAATCCAGAGCTACAGGACTTCAGGACAGATTTACAGGTAGCTCAGGTACTTTCTAATCTCACTGATACCTTTAATATTGATATTGCAGATTTTGATTGTGATATTGGATTTGATTTCCAGACTCCCAGCATTGAACCTGTCAACACCCAGGTTCATAACCAAGCTGACGTTTTCGTTTCAACAACTGATTCTTCGTCAAACACATCAACCGACACTACTCAAACACCAGTTGTTCGAAAGGTAGCCCGGAAACGGAGTGGTAGTGCAATTCTGAGAGAACCCGCAGCTCTGTCTCATAAGAAGCAAAGGGTGGCAGAACCGGAGACAACTGCAGCCGCATCCATTTCCTCCCAAAAGGATTTGGACACTGACATGGTAAATATACAGTCTCTAGATTCATTCTCTCCACAGAATGCATTTATTGAAATTGGCCTTCCGACCGCGGTATCCTGTAAAGAGTCAAGCACGCAACTAGCACTCACGCTAGTTGAACCTTTGTCTTTTGATTCTTCACTTAGAGAGAGCACAGATATTCAAAAAATGTCATATGAAAAACTTTCTGATCAATCTTTCTTTTTGGATCAGGCTATACTTGGCAACCTGCAAGTACATCCGCCTTCACAGGCATCTGAAGGACAATTTGTTCCTTCACAACCTACAGTTCCATCTTATGGTACTATGGTTGTCTATACAGGTACTGGTGACGGTGTGACAAACACGAGTGAAATCAGGCAAACACCGAGCGAAACACATGCACGAGAGGATAGTGATAAATCTTTGAGTGTTCGTGAGGTGAGTGCACACACCAACACTGATCTGTTACAGGAACAATTGGCTGCTATGAAAGCTGAGATTTCAAGGTTGAATGCTGAGAATGCCAGATTCAGAAGTGAAGAGTTGGTGACTCTACAGGAAAAAGTTGTTGATCCTTCATATTCTTCTCTCAAACAGGAATTAGATGCTCATGTCAAGGGTATTCATTCTAGGATGGACAAGTTTGATCAATCTCAGGAGCTCTGTCTGACAAAGCTTGGAAACTTGGAGCAAACTCTGGCTCAAGTTATTCATCACTTAAAGCTTAATCCGTCAACAGCTCAGTCCACTCCAGAGGATCCCTCAACTAAGGGGGAGAAGGATAAGGAAGATAAGGACAAAGATGATCACAGCAATGCTGGTGATAGGAGTAATAAGGATGATGCTGACAGGAGTGATAAGGGTGGAGAAAGAGCAAGTGGCAAAGAAACTTCTGAAGCTGATAAAAGCTATAAAAGGTCTAAAGGCAAAGAACCACTACATCAATCTGAAAATGTCTTCAACACTGACAATTATGATGATTATCCCAAAGACATGGATGATGATGACGTATTCGATGCTACCTATCGTCAGGCTGAAGAAGAAGGTAAATTTGATGAAAGCTATTTGTTTCAGGAAGAACCTGTTGATCCTGAACACGAGGAGAATGTCAGGAAGTTCAAAGCAGAAAATGAAGCCAGGAAGCGTAAGCTTCGTGATTATCAGAAACTTCTGGAAGACAAGTTGATCACAGAGGAACAAATCAAGATTGAAAAGCAAAAAATCTATGATGCTGCGATCAAGCAGAAGAATCTTGAAATTAAAAGAAAAGAAGGAAAAGGCTGGGACATTGCTAGGAGAATATTCAATGGACCTCAAAGGGAAACTTTCGATGATAAGAAGTTCTTATCTCTGATATATGACCTTCGAGAGGTGAACCCTGATGAGGATGTGTTTATGCATGCCTTTGCCTTAGAACTGGAATATGTAACTACTGCTGTTAGGGGACTGCTAGAAGAATGGGAGCTGATTGTCTACACACGGAGAAATGGTTCATTCAGACTATCTGTCGAATTTCTCAAATCATTCTCCGTATCTGAGCTCTGGGTACTTCGCAACAAAGTCAAGCGTTGCTCAAACTTGAATGAACTTCTTCGTGACAAACTGTTGGATTGTGCTGTTTTCAACAGTCCTCAGGTTGTTAAGAACCCTTACTGTGTCAAGTTTGTTCACTTGGAAATCCTCTGCACTGTCTATTTAAATGAAGAGGCTTTGCCAAAGTACCCTGCCAAACGTCTGGCTCTAGCATCCACCTTACTAAGGACCAAGGGCTTCGCATCTAAAGCCAAGTCTGATGCTGATGATGTAATCTCATCCTACTGCACTCGAAGAAACATTTCTCAATACTTTCGGAGGATGAAGGGTGTAACAAAATCTCAGCCATCTGACTTCCGTGAAGACCCTGTGGATCTGGAAGTTCTTCACCAGCTAGCTCTGGCTCGTGAAAGAAAGAAGCGTGGAGAATCCACTGCAGCTGAAGAGCCTACTCAGAATGAGCCTTCTACTCCAATTATTCACTATTCTGATGCTGAAGAAGGAGAAGTCACTCATTCTGAGTGAATAGATTGATTAGGATATTTGTTAGATATGTTCAAGGAACATCCTTTTGTAATCTATTTGTGATCATGGTTTAATGTTTAATGCAAGCCATAAACTTTTGCTATTTACATTCTATTGTTTAAATCTTTGTCTTATCTGTTAGTTGAGTTATCCTCTAGGAAATTTGCATGTTATGTTAACAAACAAATAGGGGGAGATTGAAAGGCATATGTTCAGCCTATTTGTATTTAAAGAGGTACAACTCAACTCAGATAAGAAAGCTCAGTAAATAGCAAGTCATCGGAATCAGTACGAAGAACGTCAAATGATTTATGGAAATCATATGTCAGATAAGTTCCAGGATGCTGCTGCACGCCACTGAAAGAAGTTCATTAATATGTTCAAGCCTCAGTGCACAAATAATCTTTTGTGGCACGTCCAGGAATTCAGAAGACATAAAGTTTCTATACTTTATTTCATCAGAAGATTCCATTTAATGAAGATGTACGTACAAGACGAAGACTCGACGAACTAACCAAATTCTTATTGTTTATTTGACGAAGAATATTTGATTTAACTAGATACAGATGAACCAGACAGTACATCTATGTATCAGTTATCCAAATTAAATATTTGAAGTCAAGCAGAAGTGGTAGTTCGCTCGTTCGACAAATCAAGAAGAAATTATTCAAGTTTAAAGAAGACCGGAAGTTGTTCTACTGAAGATTGTGTGATTAAATATTTTAATAGACTATTATTTCACTTCTCAAATAATTATATTAATTATGTAATTTATTTATTAAATTAATTCACTCTCGAATTAATTTAATTTATGAATTTATATGATTAAATTAATTAAGTGAATAATTTTCTATTTTAATATACCATTTTATTTCTTTATTTAATCACAAAAATCACCTCAGCAAGACAATTCTGGATTGTCTTGCCGAGTGGATTCATCATGCTTCCAAGACAATTCTTCATTGTCTGCATTAGCCTTGATTGAATCAGCAAGACAATCTCTAATTGTCTTGCCGATTCATTTCAATGGTGTGCAAGACAATCCTTGAAGATTGTCTTGCCGAAGGCATGTGTAAGTCTGCAAGACAATCTGTTTGTCTTGTCTTGCCGAGAGACACACTTCCAGCAAGACAATCTGTTTGTCTTGTCTTGCCGAATGCTTAAGGTGTGCAAGACAATCCTCCATTGTCTTGCCGTTTGTAGTGTTTGTCTTTCTGACAAAGGAATTGTCTTCCCTTCCCTTTTGATTGTCTTACTGACTTGGTTGAAGCTTGGTAGACAATCTGAGATTGTCTTCCCTTGCCCCTTATTGTCTTGCCCAAGCCTAGATTGTCTTACCCTTCTTGTAATTGTCTTTGCTAGCTTGTAATTGTCTTGTCTAGTGATTGTCTTGCATGTACAAAGCCTTGCCTATAAATATGGCTTGGTTTCTTCATTTGAAAGTGTTCATTCACTTTGTATTCAAAGCATTTGTAAAGCTTTCAAGTTGTTAGTAACTTGCTTGTTCGTTATATCCACAGTTTTCTGTGCTTTGATAACCCGGTTGTTTTAATCACTAAATCTAGAATATACCCTGTCGAATTTATTCTACGAACTTTAGTGGACATTAAAACTGAACCATATTAATTATATAACGACTTCAAACATTGTTATATTAATTAATTATAATCTGATTAACAAATCATATTCAATCAGATTCACTTCCGCGACGATTTGGTACTGATTGTATTCAACCCCCCCCTTCTACAATCATATCTGGACCTAACAAACTTGTAGTTTCATTCTTGGCTCGTTTGAGCCCGGAAACAACTTAGATTGAAGTTGGAAACAATTTGTAGCTTCATTCCAGACCCGTTTGAAGTTGAAAACAACTTGTAGCTTCATTTTCGGTTGTTTGAAATTGGAATCAACTTGTAGTTTCATTCTTGGCTCGTTTGAGCCCGGAAACAACTTGTAGCTTCATTATTGGCTAGATTGAAGTTGGAAACAACTTGTAGCTTCATTCCAGACACGTTTGAAGTTGAAAACAACTTGTTGCTTCATTTTCGGTTGTTTGAAATTGGAATCAACTTGTAGTTTCATTCTTGGCCTTGTAGCTTCATTATTGACTAGATTGAAGTTGGAAACAACTTATAACTTCATTCCAGACACGTTTGAATTTTAAAACAACTTGTAGCTTCATTTTCGGTTGTTTGAAATTGGAATCAACTTGTAGTTTCATTCTTGACTCGTTTGAGCACGAAAACAAGTTTTAGTTTCATTATTGACTAGATTGAAGTTGTAAACAACTTGGAGCTTCATTCCAGACTCGTTTGAAGTTGAAAACAACTTGTAGCTTTATTTTCGTTTGTTTGAAATTGGAATTAATTTGTAGTTTCATTCTTGGCTCGTTTGAGCCCGGAAACAACTTGTAGCTTCATTATGGGCTAGATTGAAGTTGGAAACAACTTGTAGCTTCATTCCAGACACGTTTGAAGTTGAAAACAACTTGTAGCTTCCTTTTCGGTTGTTTGAAATTGGAATTAATTTGTAGTTTCATTCTTGGCCGTTTGAGCTCGGAAACAACTTGTAGCTTCATTATTGACTAGATTGAAGTTGTGTTTCTTGTAGCTTTATTCCAGACTCGTTTGAAGTTGAAAACAACATGTAGGTTCATTTTCGGTTGTTTGAAATTGGAATCAACTTGTAGTTTCATTCTTGGCTCGTTTGAGCCTGGAAACAACTTAGATTGAAGTTGGAAACAACTTGTAGCTTCATTCCAGACCCGTTTGAAGTTGAAAACAACTTGTAGCTTCATTTTCGGTTGTTTGAAATTGGAATCAACTTGTAGTTTCATTCTTGGCTCGTTTGAGCCCGGAAACAACTTGTAGCTTCATTATTGGCTAGATTGAAGTTGGAAACAACTTGTAGCTTCATTCCAGACCCGTTTGAAGTTGAAAACAACTTGTAGCTTCATTTTCGGTTGTTTGAAATTGGAATCAACTTGTAGTTTCATTCTTGGCTCGTTTGAGCCCGGAAACAACTTGTAGCTTCATTATTGGCTAGATTGAAGTTGGAAACAACTTGTAGCTTCATTCCAGACACGTTTGAAGTTGAAAACAACTTGTAGCTTCATTTTCGGTTGTTTGAAATTGGAATCAACTTGTAGTTTCATTCTTGGCCTTGTAGCTTCATTATTGACTAGATTGAAGTTGGAAACAACTTATAACTTCATTCCAGACACGTTTGAATTTTAAAACAACTTGTAGCTTCATTTTCGGTTGTTTGAAATTGGAATCAACTTGTAGTTTCATTCTTGACTCGTTTGAGCACGAAAACAACTTGTAGTTTCATTATTGACTAGATTGAAGTTGTAAACAACTTGGAGCTTCATTCCAGACTCGTTTGAAGTTGAAAACAACTTGTAGCTTCATTTTCGGTTCTTTGAAATTGGAATTAATTTGTAGTTTCATTCTTGGCTCGTTTGAGCCCGGAAACAACTTGTAGCTTCATTATTGACTAGATTGAAGTTGTGTTTCTTGTAGCTTCATTCCAGACTCGTTTGAAGTTGAAAACAACATGTAGGTTCATTTTCGGTTGTTTGAAATTGGAATCAACTTGTAGTTTCATTCTTGGCTCGTTTGAGCCCGGAAACAACTTAGATTGAAGTTGGAAACAACTTGTAGCTTCATTCCAGACCCGTTTGAAGTTGAAAACAACTTGTAGCTTCATTTTCGGTTGTTTGAAATTGGAATCAACTTGTAGTTTCATTCTTGGCTCGTTTGAGCCCGGAAACAACTTGTAGCTTCATTATTGGCTAGATTGAAGTTGGAAACAACTTGTAGCTTCATTCCAGACACGTTTGAAGTTGAAAACAACTTGTTGCTTCATTTTCGGTTGTTTGAAATTGGAATCAACTTGTAGTTTCATTCTTGGCCTTGTAGCTTCATTATTGACTAGATTGAAGTTGGAAACAACTTATAACTTCATTCCAGACACGTTTGAATTTTAAAACAACTTGTAGCTTCATTTTCGGTTGTTTGAAATTGGAATCAACTTGTAGTTTCATTCTTGACTCGTTTGAGCACGTAAACAACTTTTAGTTTCATTATTGACTAGATTGAAGTTGTAAACAACTTGGAGCTTCATTCCAGACTCGTTTGAAGTTGAAAACAACTTGTAGCTTTATTTTCGTTTGTTTGAAATTGGAATTAATTTGTAGTTTCATTCTTGGCTCGTTTGAGCCCGGAAACAACTTGTAGCTTCATTATGGGCTAGATTGAAGTTGGAAACAACTTGTAGCTTCATTCCAGACACGTTTGAAGTTGAAAACAACTTGTAGCTTCCTTTTCGGTTGTTTGAAATTGGAATTAATTTGTAGTTTCATTCTTGGCCGTTTGAGCTCGGAAACAACTTGTAGCTTCATTATTGACTAGATTGAAGTTGTGTTTCTTGTAGCTTTATTCCAGACTCGTTTGAAGTTGAAAACAACATGTAGGTTCATTTTCGGTTGTTTGAAATTGGAATCAACTTGTAGTTTCATTCTTGGCTCGTTTGAGCCTGGAAACAACTTAGATTGAAGTTGGAAACAACTTGTAGCTTCATTCCAGACCCGTTTGAAGTTGAAAACAACTTGTAGCTTCATTTTCGGTTGTTTGAAATTGGAATCAACTTGTAGTTTCATTCTTGGCTCGTTTGAGCCCGGAAACAACTTGTAGCTTCATTATTGGCTAGATTGAAGTTGGAAACAACTTGTAGCTTCATTCCAGACCCGTTTGAAGTTGAAAACAACTTGTAGCTTCATTTTCGGTTGTTTGAAATTGGAATCAACTTGTAGTTTCATTCTTGGCTCGTTTGAGCCCGGAAACAACTTGTAGCTTCATTATTGGCTAGATTGAAGTTGGAAACAACTTGTAGCTTCATTCCAGACACGTTTGAAGTTGAAAACAACTTGTAGCTTCATTTTCGGTTGTTTGAAATTGGAATCAACTTGTAGTTTCATTCTTGGCCTTGTAGCTTCATTATTGACTAGATTGAAGTTGGAAACAACTTATAACTTCATTCCAGACACGTTTGAATTTTAAAACAACTTGTAGCTTCATTTTCGGTTGTTTGAAATTGGAATCAACTTGTAGTTTCATTCTTGACTCGTTTGAGCACGAAAACAACTTGTAGTTTCATTATTGACTAGATTGAAGTTGTAAACAACTTGGAGCTGCATTCCAGACTCGTTTGAAGTTGAAAGCAACTCGTAGCTTCATTTTCGGTTCTTTGAAATTGGAATTAATTTGTAGTTTCATTCTTGGCTCGTTTGAGCCCGGAAACAACTTGTAGCTTCATTATTGGCTAGATTGAAGTTGGAAACAACTTGTAGCTTCATTCCAGACACGTTTGAAGTTGAAAACAACTTGTAGCTTCATTTTCGGTTGTTTGAAATTGGAATTAATTTGTAGTTTCATTCCTGGCCGTTTGAGCCCGGAAACAACTTGTAGCTTCATTATTGACTTAATTGAAGTTGTGTTTCTTGTAGCTTCATTCCAAACCCGTTTGAAGTTGAAAACAACATGTAGCTTCATTTTCGGTTGTTTGAAATTGGAATCAACTTGTAGTTTCATTCTTGGCTTGTTTGAGCCCGGAAACAACTTAGATTGAAGTTGGAAACAACTTGTAGCTTCATTCCAGACCCGTTTGAAGTTGAAAACAACTTGTAGCTTCATTTTCGGTTGTTTGAAATTGGAATCAACTTGTAGTTTCATTCTTGCCCTTGTAGCTTCATTATTGACTACATTGAAGTTGGAAACAACTTGTAGCTTCATTCTAGACTCGTTTGAATTTTAAAACGACTTGTAGCTTCATTTTTGGTTGTTTGAAATTGGAATCAACTTGTAGTTTCATTCTTGGCTCGTTTGAGCCCGGAAACAACTTGTATCTTCATTATTGACTAGATTGAAGTTGGAAACAACTTGTAGCTTCATTCCAGACTCGTTTGAATTTTAAAACAACTTGTAGCTTCATTTTTTGTTGTTTGAAATTGGAATCAACTTGTAGTTTCATTCTTGACTCGTTTGAGCCCGAAAACAACTTGTAGCTTCATTATTGACTAGATTGAAGTTGTAAACAACTTGTAGCTTCATTCCAGACACGTTTGAAGTTGAAAACAATTTGTAGCTTCATTTTCGGTTGTTTGAAGTTGGAATTAATTTGTAGTTTCATTCTTGGCTAGTTTGAGCCTGGAAACAACTTGTAGCTTCATTATTGACTAAATTGAAGTTGGAAACAACTTGTAGCTTCATTCCAGACACATTTGAAGTTCAAAACAACTTGTAGCTTCATTTTCGGTTGTTTGAAATTGGAATTAATTTGTAGTTTCAATCTTGACTCGTTTGAGCCCGGAAACAACTTGTAGCTTCATTATTGACTAGATTGAAGTTGTAAAAAACTTGTAGCTTCATTCCAGACTCGTTTGAATTTTAAAACAATTTGTAGCTTCATTTTCTGTTGTTTGAAATTGGAATCAACTTGTAGTTTCATTCTTGACTCGTTTGAGCCCGAAAACAACTTGTAGCTTCATTCCAGACTCGTTTGAATTTGAAAACAACTTGTAACTTCATTTTCGGCTGTTTGAAATAGGAATCAACTTGTAGTTTCATTCTTGACTCGTTTGAGCCCAGAAACAACTTAGATTGAAGTTGGAAACAACTTGTAGCTTCATTATGGGCTAGATTGAAGTTGGAAACAACTTGTAGCTTCATTCCAGACACGTTTGAAGTTGAAAACAACTTGTAGCTTCCTTTTCGGTTGTTTGAAATTGGAATTAATTTGTAGTTTCATTCTTGGCCGTTTGAGCTCGGAAACAACTTGTAGCTTCATTATTGACTAGATTGAAGTTGTGTTTCTTGTAGCTTTATTCCAGACTCGTTTGAAGTTGAAAACAACATGTAGGTTCATTTTCGGTTGTTTGAAATTGGAATCAACTTGTAGTTTCATTCTTGGCTCGTTTGAGCCTGGAAACAACTTAGATTGAAGTTGGAAACAACTTGTAGCTTCATTCCAGACCCGTTTGAAGTTGAAAACAACTTGTAGCTTCATTTTCGGTTGTTTGAAATTGGAATCAACTTGTAGTTTCATTCTTGGCTCGTTTGAGCCCGGAAACAACTTGTAGCTTCATTATTGGCTAGATTGAAGTTGGAAACAACTTGTAGCTTCATTCCAGACCCGTTTGAAGTTGAAAACAACTTGTAGCTTCATTTTCGGTTGTTTGAAATTGGAATCAACTTGTAGTTTCATTCTTGGCTCGTTTGAGCCCGGAAACAACTTGTAGCTTCATTATTGGCTAGATTGAAGTTGGAAACAACTTGTAGCTTCATTCCAGACACGTTTGAAGTTTAAAACAACTTGTAGCTTCATTTTCGGTTGTTTGAAATTGGAATCAACTTGTAGTTTCATTCTTGGCCTTGTAGCTTCATTATTGACTAGATTGAAGTTGGAAACAACTTATAACTTCATTCCAGACACGTTTGAATTTTAAAACAACTTGTAGCTTCATTTTCGGTTGTTTGAAATTGGAATCAACTTGTAGTTTCATTCTTGACTCGTTTGAGCACGAAAACAACTTGTAGTTTCATTATTGACTAGATTGAAGTTGTAAACAACTTGGAGCTTCATTCCAGACTCGTTTGAAGTTGAAAACAACTTGTAGCTTCATTTTCGGTTCTTTGAAATTGGAATTAATTTGTAGTTTCATTCTTGGCTCGTTTGAGCCCGGAAACAACTTGTAGCTTCATTATTGGCTAGATTGAAGTTGGAAACAACTTGTAGCTTCATTCCAGACACGTTTGAAGTTAAAAACAACTTGTAGCTTCATTTTCGGTTGTTTGAAATTGGAATTAATTTGTAGTTTCATTCCTGGCCGTTTGAGCCCGGAAACAACTTGTAGCTTCATTATTGACTTGATTGAAGTTGTGTTTCTTGTAGCTTCATTCCAGACTCGTTTGAAGTTGAAAACAACATGTAGCTTCATTTTCGGTTGTTTGAAATTGGAATCAACTTGTAGTTTCATTCTTGGCTTGTTTGAGCCCGGAAACAACTTAGATTGAAGTTGGAAACAACTTGTAGCTTCATTCCAGACCCGTTTGAAGTTGAAAACAACTTGTAGCTTCATTTTCGGTTGTTTGAAATTGGAATCAACTTGTAGTTTCATTCTTGCCCTTGTAGCTTCATTATTGACTACATTGAAGTTGGAAACAACTTGTAGCTTCATTCTAGACTCGTTTGAATTTTAAAACGACTTGTAGCTTCATTTTTGGTTGTTTGAAATTGGAATCAACTTGTAGTTTCATTCTTGGCTCGTTTGAGCCCGGAAACAACTTGTATCTTCATTATTGACTAGATTGAAGTTGGAAACAACTTGTAGCTTCATTCCAGACTCGTTTGAATTTTAAAACAACTTGTAGCTTCATTTTTTGTTGTTTGAAATTGGAATCAACTTGTAGTTTCATTCTTGACTCGTTTGAGCCCGAAAACAACTTGTAGCTTCATTATTGACTAGATTGAAGTTGTAAACAACTTGTAGCTTCATTCCAGACACGTTTGAAGTTGAAAACAATTTGTAGCTTCATTTTTGGTTGTTTGAAGTTGGAATTAATTTGTAGTTTCATTCTTGGCTAGTTTGAGCCTGGAAACAACTTGTAGCTTCATTATTGACTAGATTGAAGTTGGAAACAACTTGTAGCTTCATTCCAGACACATTTGAAGTTCAAAACAACTTGTAGCTTCATTTTCGGTTGTTTGAAATTGGAATTAATTTGTAGTTTCAATCTTGACTCGTTTGAGCCCGGAAACAACTTGTAGCTTCATTATTGACTAGATTGAAGTTGTAAAAAACTTGTAGCTTCATTCCAGACTCGTTTGAATTTTAAAACAATTTGTAGCTTCATTTTCTGTTGTTTGAAATTGGAATCAACTTGTAGTTTCATTCTTGACTCGTTTGAGCCCGAAAACAACTTGTAGCTTCATTCCAGACTCGTTTGAATTTGAAAACAACTTGTAACTTCATTTTCGGCTGTTTGAAATAGGAATCAACTTGTAGTTTCATTCTTGACTCGTTTGAGCCCAGAAACAACTTGTAGCTTCATTATTGACTAGATTGAAGTTGGAAACAACTTGTAGCTTCATTCCAGGCTCGTTTGAAGTTGAAAACAACTTGTAGCTTCATTTTCGGTTGTTTGAAATTGGAATCAACTTGTAGTTTCATTGTTGACTCGTTTGAGCCCGGAAACAACTTGTAGCTTCATTATTGACTAGATTGAAGTTGGAAACAACTTGTAGCTTCATTCCAGGCTCGTTTGAAGTTGAAAACAACTTGTAGCTTCATTTTCTGTTGTTTGAAATTGGAATCAACTTGTAGTTTCATTCTTGACTCGTTTGAGCCCGGAAACAACTTGTAGCTTCATTATTGACTAGATTGAAGTTGGAAACAACTTGTAGCTTCATTCCAGGCTGGTTTGAAGTTGAAAACAACTTGTAGCTTCATTTTCTGTTGTTTGAAATTGGAATCAACTTGTAGTTTCATTCTTGGCTCGTTTGAGCCCGGAAACAACTTGTAGCTTCATTATTGACTACATTGAAGTTGGAAACAACTTATAGCTTCATTCCAGACTCGTTTGAATTTTAAAACAACTTGTAGCTTCATTTTCGGTTGTTTGAAATTGGAATCAACTTGTAGTTTCATTCTTGGCTCGTATGAGCCCGGAAACAACTTAGATTGAAGTTGGAAACAACTTGTAGCTTCATTCCAGACCCGTTTGAAGTTGAAAACAACTTGTAGCTTCATTCTCGGTTGTTTGAAATTGGAATCAACTTGTAGTTTCATTCTTGGCTCGTTTGAGCCCGGAAACAACTTGTAGCTTCATTATTGACTACATTGAAGTTGGAAACAACTTGTAGCTTCATTCCAGACCCGTTTGAAGTTGAAAACAACTTGTAGCTTCATTTTCGGTTGTTTGAAATTGGAATCAACTTGTAGTTTCATTCTTGGCCTTGTAGCTTCATTATTGACTAGATTGAAGTTGGAAACAACTTATAACTTCATTCCAGACACGTTTGAATTTTAAAACAACTTGTAGCTTCATTTTCGGTTGTTTGAAATTGGAATCAACTTGTAGTTTCATTCTTGACTCGTTTGAGCACGAAAACAACTTGTAGTTTCATTATTGACTAGATTGAAGTTGTAAACAACTTGGAGCTTCATTCCAGACTCGTTTGAAGTTGAAAGCAACTTGTAGCTTCATTTTCGGTTCTTTGAAATTGGAATTAATTTGTAGTTTCATTCTTGGCTCGTTTGAGCCCGGAAACAACTTGTAGCTTCATTATTGGCTAGATTGAAGTTGGAAACAACTTGTAGCTTCATTCCAGACACGTTTGAAGTTGAAAACAACTTGTAGCTTCATTTTCGGTTGTTTGAAATTGGAATTAATTTGTAGTTTCATTCCTGGCCGTTTGAGCCCGGAAACAACTTGTAGCTTCATTATTGACTTGATTGAAGTTGTGTTTCTTGTAGCTTCATTCCAGACTCGTTTGAAGTTGAAAACAACATGTAACTTCATTTTCGGTTGTTTGAAATTGGAATCAACTTGTAGTTTCATTCTTGGCTTGTTTGAGCCCGGAAACAACTTAGATTGAAGTTGGAAACAACTTGTAGCTTCATTCCAGACCCGTTTGAAGTTGAAAACAACTTGTAGCTTCATTTTCGGTTGTTTGAAATTGGAATCAACTTGTAGTTTCATTCTTGCCCTTGTAGCTTCATTATTGACTACATTGAAGTTGGAAAAAACTTGTAGCTTCATTCTAGACTCGTTTGAATTTTAAAACGACTTGTAGCTTCATTTTTGGTTGTTTGAAATTGGAATCAACTTGTAGTTTCATTCTTGGCTCGTTTGAGCCCGGAAACAACTTGTATCTTCATTATTGACTAGATTGAAGTTGGAAACAACTTGTAGCTTCATTCCAGACTCGTTTGAATTTTAAAACAACTTGTAGCTTCATTTTTTGTTGTTTGAAATTGGAATCAACTTGTAGTTTCATTCTTGACTCGTTTGAGCCCGAAAACAACTTGTAGCTTCATTATTGACTAGATTGAAGTTGTAAACAACTTGTAGCTTCATTCCAGACACGTTTGAAGTTGAAAACAATTTGTAGCTTCATTTTCGGTTGTTTGAAGTTGGAATTAATTTGTAGTTTCATTCTTGGCTAGTTTGAGCCTGGAAACAACTTGTAGCTTCATTATTGACTAGATTGAAGTTGGAAACAACTTGTAGCTTCATTCCAGACACATTTGAAGTTCAAAACAACTTGTAGCTTCATTTTCGGTTGTTTGAAATTGGAATTAATTTGTAGTTTCAATCTTGACTCGTTTGAGCCCGGAAACAACTTGTAGCTTCATTATTGACTAGATTGAAGTTGTAAAAAACTTGTAGCTTCATTCCAGACTCGTTTGAATTTTAAAACAATTTGTAGCTTCATTTTCTGTTGTTTGAAATTGGAATCAACTTGTAGTTTCATTCTTGACTCGTTTGAGCCCGAAAACAACTTGTAGCTTCATTCCAGACCCGTTTGAAGTTGAAAACAACTTGTAGCTTCATTTTCGGTTGTTTGAAATTGGAATCAACTTGTAGTTTCATTCTTGCCCTTGTAGCTTCATTATTGACTACATTGAAGTTGGAAACAACTTGTAGCTTCATTCTAGACTCGTTTGAATTTTAAAACGACTTGTAGCTTCATTTTTGGTTGTTTGAAATTGGAATCAACTTGTAGTTTCATTCTTGGCTCGTTTGAGCCCGGAAACAACTTGTATCTTCATTATTGACTAGATTGAAGTTGGAAACAACTTGTAGCTTCATTCCAGACTCGTTTGAATTTTAAAACAACTTGTAGCTTCATTTTTTGTTGTTTGAAATTGGAATCAACTTGTAGTTTCATTCTTGACTCGTTTGAGCCCGAAAACAACTTGTAGCTTCATTATTGACTAGATTGAAGTTGTAAACAACTTGTAGCTTCATTCCAGACACGTTTGAAGTTGAAAACAATTTGTAGCTTCATTTTCGGTTGTTTGAAGTTGGAATTAATTTGTAGCTTCATTCTTGGCTAGTTTGAGCCTGGAAACAACTTGTAGCTTCATTATTGACTAGATTGAAGTTGGAAACAACTTGTAGCTTCATTCCAGACACATTTGAAGTTCAAAACAACTTGTAGCTTCATTTTTGGTTGTTTGAAATTGGAATTAATTTGTAGTTTCAATCTTGACTCGTTTGAGCCCGGAAACAACTTGTAGCTTCATTATTGACTAGATTGAAGTTGTAAAAAACTTGTAGCTTCATTCCAGACTCGTTTGAATTTTAAAACAATTTGTAGCTTCATTTTCTGTTGTTTGAAATTGGAATCAACTTGTAGTTTCATTCTTGACTCGTTTGAGCCCGAAAACAACTTGTAGCTTCATTCCAGACTCGTTTGAATTTGAAAACAACTTGTAACTTCATTTTCGGCTGTTTGAAATAGGAATCAACTTGTAGTTTCATTCTTGACTCGTTTGAGCCCAGAAACAACTTGTAGCTTCATTATTGACTAGATTGAAGTTGGAAACAACTTGTAGCTTCATTCCAGGCTCGTTTGAAGTTGAAAACAACTTGTAGCTTCATTTTCGGTTGTTTGAAATTGGAATCAACTTGTAGTTTCATTGTTGACTCGTTTGAGCCCGGAAACAACTTGTAGCTTCATTATTGACTAGATTGAAGTTGGAAACAACTTGTAGCTTCATTCCAGGCTCGTTTGAAGTTGAAAACAACTTGTAGCTTCATTTTCTGTTGTTTGAAATTGGAATCAACTTGTAGTTTCATTCTTGCCTCGTTTGAGCCCGGAAACAACTTGTAGCTTCATTATTGACTAGATTGAAGTTGGAAACAACTTGTAGCTTCATTCCAGGCTGGTTTGAAGTTGAAAACAACTTGTAGCTTCATTTTCTGTTGTTTGAAATTGGAATCAACTTGTAGTTTCATTCTTGGCCTTGTAGCTTCATTATTGACTACATTGAAGTTGGAAACAACTTGTAGCTTCATTCCAGACTCGTTTGAATTTTAAAACAACTTGTAGCTTCATTTTTTGTTGTTTGAAATTGGAATCAACTTGTAGTTTCATTCTTGACTCGTTTGAGCCCGAAAACAACTTGTAGCTTCATTATTGACTAGATTGAAGTTGTAAACAACTTGTAGCTTCATTCCAGACTCGTTTGAAGTTGAAAACAATTTGTAGCTTCATTTTCGGTTGTTTGAAGTTGGAATTAATTTGTAGTTTCATTCTTGGCTAGTTTGAGCCTGGAAACAACTTGTAGCTTCATTATTGACTAGATTGAAGTTGGAAACAACTTGTAGCTTCATTCCAGACACGTTTGAAGTTCAAAACAACTTGTAGCTTCATTTTCGGTTGTTTGAAATTGGAATTAATTTGTAGTTTCATTCTTGACTCGTTTGAGCCCGGAAACAACTTGTAGCTTCATTATTGACTAGATTGAAGTTGTAAAAAACTTGTAGCTTCATTCCAGACTCGTTTGAATTTTAAAACAATTTGTAGCTTCATTTTTTGTTGTTTGAAATTGGAATCAACTTGTAGTTTCATTCTTGACTCGTTTGAGCCCGAAAACAACTTGTAGCTTCATTCCAGACTCGTTTGAAGTTGAAAACAACTTGTAACTTCATTTTCGGTTGTTTGAAATAGGAATCAACTTGTAGTTTCATTCTTGACTCGTTTGAGCCCGGAAACAACTTGTAGCTTCATTATTGACTAGATTGAAGTTGGAAACAACTTGTAGCTTCATTCCAGGCTCGTTTGAAGTTGAAAACAACTTGTAGCTTCATTTTCGGTTGTTTGAAATTGGAATCAACTTGTAGTTTCATTGTTGACTCGTTTGAGCCCGGAAACAACTTGTAGCTTCATTATTGACTAGATTGAAGTTGGAAACAACTTGTAGCTTCATTCCAGGCTCGTTTGAAGTTGAAAACAACTTGTAGTTGTTTGAAATTGGAATCAACTTGTAGTTTCATTCTTGACTCGTTTGAGCCCGGAAACAACTTGTAGCTTAATTATTGACTAGAGTGAAGTTGGAAACAACTTGTAGCTTCATTCCAGGCTGGTTTGAAGTTGAAAACAACTTGTAGCTTCATTTTCTGTTGTTTGAAATTGGAATCAACTTGTAGTTTCATTCTTGGCTCGTTTGAGCCCGGAAACAACTTGTAGCTTCATTATTGACTACATTGAAGTTGGAAACAACTTATAACTTCTTTCCAGACTCTTTTGAATTTTAAAACAACTTGTAGCTTCATTTTCAGTTGTTTGAAATTGGAATCAACTTGTAGTTTCATTCTTGGCTCGTTTGAGCCCGGAAACAACTTAGATTGAAGTTGGAAACAACTTGTAGCTTCATTCCAGACCCGTTTGAAGTTGAAAACAACTTGTAGCTTCATTCTCGGTTGTTTGAAATTGGAATCAACTTGTAGTTTCATTCTTGGCTCGTTTGAGCCCGGAAACAACTTGTAGCTTCATTATTGACTACATTGAAGTTGGAAACAAATTCTAGCTTCATTCCAGACCCGTTTGAAGTTGAAAACAACTTGTAGCTTCATTTTCGGTTGTTTGAAATTGGAATCAACTTGTAGTTTCATTCTTGGCCTTGTAGCTTCATTATTGACTAGATTGAAGTTGGAAACAACTTATAACTTCATTCCAGACTCGTTTGAATTTTAAAACAACTTGTAGCTTCATTTTCGGTTGTTTGAAATTGGAATCAACTTGTAGTTTCATTCTTGACTCGTTTGAGCCCGAAAACAACTTGTAGCTTCATTATTGACTAGATTGAAGTTGTAAACAACTTGGAGCTTCATTCCAGACTCGTTTGAAGTTGAAAACAACTTGTAGCTTCATTTTCGGTTGTTTGAAATTGGAATTAATTTGTAGTTTCATTCTTGGCCGTTTGAGCCCGGAAACAACTTGTAGCTTCATTATTGACTACATTGAAGTTGGAAACAACTTATAACTTCATTCCAGACTCGTTTAAATTTTAAAACAACTTGTAGCTTCATTTTCAGTTGTTTGAAATTGGAATCAACTTGTAGTTTCATTCTTGGCTCGTTTGAGCCCGGAAACAACTTAGATTGAAGTTGGAAACAACTTGTAGCTTCATTCCAGACCCGTTTGAAGTTGAAAACAACTTGTAGCTTCATTCTCGGTTGTTTGAAATTGGAATCAACTTGTAGTTTCATTCTTGGCTCGTTTGAGCCCGGAAACAACTTGTAGCTTCATTATTGACTACATTGAAGTTGGAAACAACTTGTAGCTTCATTCCAGACCCGTTTGAAGTTGAAAACAACTTGTAGCTTCATTTTCGGTTGTTTGAAATTGGAATCAACTTGTAGTTTCATTCTTGGCCTTGTAGCTTCATTATTGACTAGATTGAAGTTGGAAACAACTTATAACTTCATTCCAGACTCGTTTGAATTTTAAAACAACTTGTAGCTTCATTTTCGGTTGTTTGAAATCGGAATCAACTTGTAGTTTCATTCTTGACTCGTTTGAGCCCGAAAACAACTTGTAGCTTCATTATTGACTAGATTGAAGTTGTCAACAACTTGGAGCTTCATTCCAGACTCGTTTGAAGTTGAAAACAACTTGTAGCTTCATTTTCGGTTGTTTGAAATTGGAATTAATTTGTAGTCTCATTCTTGGCCGTTTGAGCTCGGAAACAACTTGTAGCTTCATTATTGACTAGATTGAAGTTGTGTTTCTTGTAGCTTCATTCCAGACTCGTTTGAAGTTGAAAACAACATGTAGCTTCATTTTCGGTTGTTTGAAATTGGAATCAACTTGTAGTTTCATTCTTGAATCGTTTGAGCCCGGAAACAACTTAAATTGAAGTTGTAAACAACTTGGAGCTTCATTCCAGACTCGTTTGAAGTTGAAAACAACTTGTAGCTTCATTTTCCGTTGTTTGAAATTGGAATTAATTTGTAGTTTCATTCATGGCTCGTTTGAGCCCGGAAACAACTTGTAGCTTCATTATTGACTAGATTGAAGTTGTAAACAACTTCTAGCTTCATTGGTTTGAAGTTGAAAACAACTTGTAGCTTCATTTTCGGTTGTTTGAAATTGGAATTAATTTGTAGTTTCATTCTTGACTCGTTTGAGCCCGGAAACAACTTGTAGCTTCATTATTGACTAGATTGAAGTTGTGTTTCTTGTAGCTTCATTCCAGACTCGTTTGAAGTTGAAAACAACATGTAGCTTCATTTTGGGTTGTTGAAATTGGAATCAACTTGTAGTTTCATTCTTGGCTCGTTTGAGCCCGGAAACAACTTAGATTGAAGTTGGAAACAACTTGTAGCTTCATTCCAGACCCGTTTGAAGTTGAAAACAACTTGTAGCTTCATTTTCGGTTGTTTGAAATTGGAATCAACTTGTACTTTCATTCTTGGCTCGTTTGAGCCCGGAAACAACTTGTAGCTTCATTATTGACTACATTGAAGTTGGAAACAACTTCTAGCTTCATTCCAGACCCGTTTGAAGTTGAAAACAACTTGTAGCTTCATTTTCGGTTGTTTGAAATTGGAATCAACTTGTAGTTTCATTCTTGGCCTTGTAGCTTCATTATTGACTAGATTGAAGTTGGAAACAACTTATAACTTCATTCCAGACTCGTTTGAATTTTAAAACAACTTGTAGCTTCATTTTCGGTTGTTTGAAATTGGAATCAACTTGTAGTTTCATTCTTGACTCGTTTGAGCCCGAAAACAACTTGTAGCTTCATTATTGACTAGATTGAAGTTGTAAACAACTTGGAGCTTCATTCCAGACTCGTTTGAAGTTGAAAACAACTTGTAGCTTCATTTTCGGTTGTTTGAAATTGGAATTAATTTGTAGTTTCATTCTTGGCCGTTTGAGCCCGGAAACAACTTGTAGCTTCATTATTGACTACATTGAAGTTGGAAACAACTTATAACTTCATTCCAGACTCGTTTAAATTTTAAAACAACTTGTAGCTTCATTTTCAGTTGTTTGAAATTGGATTCAACTTGTAGTTTCATTCTTGGCTCGTTTGAGCCCGGAAACAACTTAGATTGAAGTTGGAAACAACTTGTAGCTTCATTCCAGACCCGTTTGAAGTTGAAAACAACTTGTACCTTCATTCTCGGTTGTTTGAAATTGGAATCAACTTGTAGTTTCATTTTTGGCTCGTTTGAGCCCGGAAACAACTTGTAGCTTCATTATTGACTACATTGAAGTTGGAAACAACTTGTAGCTTCATTCCAGACCCGTTTGAAGTTGAAAACAACTTGTAGCTTCATTTTCGGTTGTTTGAAATTGGAATCAACTTGTAGTTTCATTCTTGGCCTTGTAGCTTCATTATTGACTAGATTGAAGTTGGAAACAACTTATAACTTCATTCCAGACTCGTTTGAATTTTAAAACAACTTGTAGCTTCATTTTCGGTTGTTTGAAATCGGAATCAACTTGTAGTTTCATTCTTGACTCGTTTGAGCCCGAAAACAACTTGTAGCTTCATTATTGACTAGATTGAAGTTGTAAACAACTTGGAGCTTCATTCCAGACTCGTTTGAAGTTGAAAACAACTTGTAGCTTCATTTTCGGTTGTTTGAAATTGGAATTAATTTGTAGTCTCATTCTTGGCCGTTTGAGCTCGGAAACAACTTGTAGCTTCATTATTGACTAGATTGAAGTTGTGTTTCTTGTAGCTTCATTCCAGACTCGTTTGAAGTTGAAAACAACATGTAGCTTCATTTTCGGTTGTTTGAAATTGGAATCAACTTGTAGTTTCATTCTTGAATCGTTTGAGCCCGGAAACAACTTAAATTGAAGTTGTAAACAACTTGGAGCTTCATTCCAGACTCGTTTGAAGTTGAAAACAACTTGTAGCTTCATTTTCCGTTGTTTGAAATTGGAATTAATTTGTAGTTTCATTCATGGCTCGTTTGAGCCCGGAAACAACTTGTAGCTTCATTATTGACTAGATTGAAGTTGTAAACAACTTGTAGCTTCATTGGTTTGAAGTTGAAAACAACTTGTAGCTTCATTTTCGGTTGTTTGAAATTGGAATTAATTTGTAGTTTCATTCTTGACTCGTTTGAGCCCGGAAACAACTTGTAGCTTCATTATTGACTAGATTGAAGTTGTGTTTCTTGTAGCTTCATTCCAGACTCGTTTGAAGTTGAAAACAACATGTAGCTTCATTTTGGGTTGTTGAAATTGGAATCAACTTGTAGTTTCATTCTTGGCTCGTTTGAGCCCGGAAACAACTTAGATTGAAGTTGGAAACAACTTGTAGCTTCATTCCAGACCCGTTTGAAGTTGAAAACAACTTGTAGCTTCATTCTCGGTTGTTTGAAATTGGAATCAACTTGTAGTTTCATTTTTGGCTCGTTTGAGCCCGGAAACAACTTGTAGCTTCATTATTGACTACATTGAAGTTGGAAACAACTTGTAGCTTCATTCCAGACCCGTTTGAAGTTGAAAACAATTTGTAGCTTCATTTTCGGTTGTTTGAAGTTGGAATTAATTTGTAGTTTCATTCTTGGCTAGTTTGAGCCTGGAAACAACTTGTAGCTTCATTATTGACTAGATTGAAGTTGGAAACAACTTGTAGCTTCATTCCAGGCTCGTTTGAAGTTGAAAACAACTTGTAACTTCATTTTCGGTTGTTTGAAATTGGAATCAACTTGTAGTTTCATTGTTGACTCGTTTGAGCCCGGAAACAACTTGTAGCTTCATTATTGACTAGATTGAAGTTGGAAACAACTTGTAGCTTCATTCCAGGCTCGTTTGAAGTTGAAAACAACTTGCAGCTTCATTTTCTGTTGTTTGAAATTGGAGTCAACTTGTAGTTTCATTCTTGACTCGTTTGAGCCCGGAAACAACTTGTAGCTTCATTATTGACTAGATTGAAGTTGGAAACAACTTGTAGCTTCATTCCAGGCTGGTTTGAAGTTGAAAACAACTTGTAGCTTCATTTTCTGTTGTTTGAAATTAGAATCAACTTGTAGTTTCATTCTTGGCTCGTTTGAGCCCGGAAACAACTTGTAGCTTCATTATTGACTACATTGAAGTTGGAAACAACTTTTAGCTTCATTCCAGACTCGTTTGAATTTTAAAACAACTTGTAGCTTCATTTTCGGTTGTTTGAAATTGGAATCAACTTGTAGTTTCATTCTTTGCTCGTTTGAGCCCGGAAACAACTTAGATTGAAGTTGGAAACAACTTGTAGCTTCATTCCAGACCCGTATGAAGTTGAAAAGAACTTGTAGCTTCATTCTCGGTTGTTTGAAATTGGAATCAACTTGTAGTTTCATTCTTGGCTCGTTTGAGCCCGGAAACAACTTGTAGCTTCATTATTGACTACATTGAAGTTGGAAACAACTTGTAGCTTCATTCCAGACACGTTTGAAGTTGAAAACAACTTGTAGCTTCATTTTCGGTTGTTTGAAATTGGAATCAACTTGTAGTTTCATTCTTGGCCTTGTAGCTTCATTATTGACTAGATTGAAGTTGGAAACAACTTATAACTTCATTCCAGACTCGTTTGAATTTTAAAACAACTTGTAGCTTCATTTTCGGTTGTTTGAAATTGGAATCAACTTGTAGTTTCATTCTTGACTCGTTTGAGCCCGAAAACAACTTGTAGCTTCATTATTGACTAGATTGAAGTTGTAAACAACTTGGAGCTTCATTCCAGACTCGTTTGAAGTTGAAAACAACTTGTAGCTTCATTTTCGGTTATTTGAAATTGGAATTAATTTGTAGTTTCATTCTTGGCCGTTTGAGCTCGGAAACAACTTGTAGCTTCATTATTGACTAGATTGAAGTTGTGTTTCTTGTAGCTTCATTCCAGACTCGTTTGAAGTTGAAAACAACATGTAGCTTCATTTTCGGTTGTTTGAAATTGGAATCAACTTGTAGTTTCATTCTTGGCTCGTTTGAGCCCGGAAACAACTTAGATTGAAGTTGTAAACAACTTGGAGCTTCATTCCAGACTTGTTTGAAGTTGAAAACAACTTGTAGCTTCATTTTCCGTTGTTTGAAACTGGAAAATTTGTAGTTTCATTCTTGGCTCGTTTGAGCCCGGAAACAACTTGTAGCTTCATTATGGACTAGATTGAAGTTGTAAACAACTTGTAGCTTCATTCCAGACACGTTTGAAGTTGAAAACAACTTGTAGCTTCATTTTCGGTTGTTTGAAATTGGAATTAATTTGTAGTTTCATTCTTGACTCGTTTGAGCCCGGAAACAACTTGTAGCTTCATTATTGACTAGATTGAAGTTGTGTTTCTTGTAGCTTCATTCCAGACTCGTTTGAAGTTGAAAACAACATGTAGCTTCATTTTGGGTTGTTTGAAATTGGAATCAACTTGTAGTTTCATTCTTGGCTCGTTTGAGCCCGGAAACAACTTAGATTGAAGTTCAAAACAACTTGTAGCTTCATTCCAGACCCGTTTGAAGTTGAAAACAACTTGTAGCTTCATTTTCGGTTGTTTGAAATTGGAATCAACTTGTAGTTTCATTCTTGGCTAGTTTGAGCCTGGAAACAACTTGTAGCTTCATTATTGACTAGATTGAAGTTGGAAACAACTTGTAGCTTCATTCCAGGCTCGTTTGAAGTTGAAAACAACTTGTAGCTTCATTTTCGGTTGTTTGAAATTGGAATCAACTTGTAGTTTCATTGTTGACTCGTTTGAGCCCGGAAACAACTTGTAGCTTCATTATTGACTAGATTGAAGTTGGAAACAACTTGTAGCTTCATTCCAGGCTCGTTTGAAGTTGAAAACAACTTGTAGCATCATTTTCTGTTGTTTGAAATTGGAATCAACTTGTAGTTTCATTCTTGACTCGTTTGAGCCCGGAAACAACTTTTAGCTTCATTATTGACTAGATTGAAGTTGGAAACAACTTGTAGCTTCATTCCAGGCTGGTTTGAAGTTGAAAACAACTTGTAGCTTCATTTTCTGTTGTTTGAAATTAGAATCAACTTGTAGTTTCATTCTTGGCTCGTTTGAGCCCGGAAACAACTTGTAGCTTCATTATTGACTACATTGAAGTTGGAAACAATTTATAGCTTCATTCCAGACTCGTTTGAATTTTAAAACAACTTGTAGCTTCATTTTCGGTTGTTTGAAATTGGAATCAACTTGTAGTTACATTCTTGGCTCGTTTGAGCCCGGAAACAACTTAGATTGAAGTTGGAAACAACTTGTAGCTTCATTCCAGACCCGTTTGAAGTTGAAAACAACTTGTAGGTTCATTCTCGGTTGTTTGAAATTGGAATCAACTTGTAGTTTCATTCTTGGCTCGTTTGAGCCCGGAAACAACTTGTAGCTTCATTATTGACTACATTGAAGTTGGAAACAACTTGTAGCTTCATTCCAGACCCGTTTGAAGTTGAAAACAACTTGTATCTTCATTTTTGGTTGTTTGAAATTGGAATCAACTTGTAGTTTCATTCTTGGCCTTGTAGCTTCATTATTGACTAGATTGAAGTTGGAAACAACTTATAACTTCATTCCAGACTCGTTTGAATTTTAAAACAACTTGTAGCTTCATTTTCGGTTGTTTGAAATTGGAATCAACTTGTAGTTTCATTCTTGACTCGTTTGAGCCCGAAAACAACTTGTAGCTTCATTATTGACTAGATTGAAGTTGTAAACAACTTGGAGCTTCATTCCAGACTCGTTTGAAGTTGAAAACAACTTGTAGCTTCATTTTCGGTTGTTTGAAATTGGGATTAATTTGTAGTTTCATTCTTGGCCGTTTGAGCTCGGAAACAACTTTTAGCTTCATTATTGACTAGATTAAAGTTGTGTTTCTTGTAGCTTCATTCTAGACTCGTTTGAAGTTGAAAACAACATGTAGCTTCATTTTCGGTTGTTTGAAATTGGAATCAACTTGTAGTTTCATTCTTGGCTCGTTTGAGCCCGGAAACAACTTAGATTGAAGTTTTAAACAACTTGGGGCTTCATTCCAGACTCGTTTGAAGTTGAAAACAACTTGTAGCTTCATTTTCGGTTGTTTGAAATTGGAATTAATTTGTAGTTTCATTCTTGGCTCGTTTGAGCCCGGAAACAACTTGTAGCTTCATTATTGACTAGATTGAAGTTGTAAACAACTTGTAGCTTCATTCCAGACACGTTTGAAGTTGAAAACAACTTGTAGCTTCATTTTCGGTTGTTTGAAATTGGAATTAATTTGTAGTTTCATTCTTGACTCGTTTGAGCCCGGAAACAACTTGTAGCTTCATTATTGACTAGATTGAAGTTGTGTTTCTTGTAGCTTCATTCCAGACTCGTTTGAAGTTGAAAACAACATGTAGCTTCATTTTGGGTTGTTTGAAATTGGAATCAACTTGTAGTTTCATTCTTGGCTCGTTTGAGCCCGGAAACAACTTAGATTGAAGTTCAAAACAACTTGTAGCTTCATTCCAGACCCGTTTGAAGTTGAAAACAACTTGTAGCTTCATTTTCGGTTGTTTGAAATTGGAATCAACTTGTAGTTTCATTCTTGGCTAGTTTGAGCCTGGAAACAACTTGTAGCTTCATTATTGACTAGATTGAAGTTGGAAACAACTTGTAGCTTCATTCCAGGCTCGTTTGAAGTTGAAAACAACTTGTAGCTTCATTTTCGGTTGTTTGAAATTGGAATCAACTTGTAGTTTCATTGTTGACTCGTTTGAGCCCGGAAACAACTTGTAGCTTCATTATTGACTAGATTGAAGTTGGAAACAACTTGTAGCTTCATTCCAGGCTCGTTTGAAGTTGAAAACAACTTGTAGCATCATTTTCTGTTGTTTGAAATTGGAATCAACTTGTAGTTTCATTCTTGACTCGTTTGAGCCCGGAAACAACTTTTAGCTTCATTATTGACTAGATTGAAGTTGGAAACAACTTGTAGCTTCATTCCAGGCTGGTTTGAAGTTGAAAACAACTTGTAGCTTCATTTTCTGTTGTTTGAAATTAGAATCAACTTGTAGTTTCATTCTTGGCTCGTTTGAGCCCGGAAACAACTTGTAGCTTCATTATTGACTACATTGAAGTTGGAAACAATTTATAGCTTCATTCCAGACTCGTTTGAATTTTAAAACAACTTGTAGCTTCATTTTCGGTTGTTTGAAATTGGAATCAACTTGTAGTTACATTCTTGGCTCGTTTGAGCCCGGAAACAACTTAGATTGAAGTTGGAAACAACTTGTAGCTTCATTCCAGACCCGTTTGAAGTTGAAAACAACTTGTAGGTTCATTCTCGGTTGTTTGAAATTGGAATCAACTTGTAGTTTCATTCTTGGCTCGTTTGAGCCCGGAAACAACTTGTAGCTTCATTATTGACTACATTGAAGTTGGAAACAACTTGTAGCTTCATTCCAGACCCGTTTGAAGTTGAAAACAACTTGTATCTTCATTTTTGGTTGTTTGAAATTGGAATCAACTTGTAGTTTCATTCTTGGCCTTGTAGCTTCATTATTGACTAGATTGAAGTTGGAAACAACTTATAACTTCATTCCAGACTCGTTTGAATTTTAAAACAACTTGTAGCTTCATTTTCGGTTGTTTGAAATTGGAATCAACTTGTAGTTTCATTCTTGACTCGTTTGAGCCCGAAAACAACTTGTAGCTTCATTATTGACTAGATTGAAGTTGTAAACAACTTGGAGCTTCATTCCAGACTCGTTTGAAGTTGAAAACAACTTGTAGCTTCATTTTCGGTTGTTTGAAATTGGGATTAATTTGTAGTTTCATTCTTGGCCGTTTGAGCTCGGAAACAACTTTTAGCTTCATTATTGACTAGATTAAAGTTGTGTTTCTTGTAGCTTCATTCTAGACTCGTTTGAAGTTGAAAACAACATGTAGCTTCATTTTCGGTTGTTTGAAATTGGAATCAACTTGTAGTTTCATTCTTGGCTCGTTTGAGCCCGGAAACAACTTAGATTGAAGTTTTAAACAACTTGGGGCTTCATTCCAGACTCGTTTGAAGTTGAAAACAACTTGTAGCTTCATTTTCGGTTGTTTGAAATTGGAATTAATTTGTAGTTTCATTCTTGGCTCGTTTGAGCCCGGAAACAACTTGTAGCTTCATTATTGACTAGATTGAAGTTGTAAACAACTTGTAGCTTCATTCCAGACACGTTTGAAGTTGAAAACAACTTGTAGCTTCATTTTCGGTTGTTTGAAATTGGAATCAACTTGTAGTTTCATTCTTGGCTCGTTTGAGCCCGGAAACAACTTGTAGCTTCATTATTGACTACATTGAAGTTGGAAACAACTTGTAGCTTCATTCCAGACCCGTTTGAAGTTGAAAACAACTTGTATCTTCATTTTTGGTTGTTTGAAATTGGAATCAACTTGTAGTTTCATTCTTGGCCTTGTAGCTTCATTATTGACTAGATTGAAGTTGGAAACAACTTATAACTTCATTCCAGACTCGTTTGAATTTTAAAACAACTTGTAGCTTCATTTTCGGTTGTTTGAAATTGGAATCAACTTGTAGTTTCATTCTTGACTCGTTTGAGCCCGAAAACAACTTGTAGCTTCATTATTGACTAGATTGAAGTTGTAAACAACTTGGAGCTTCATTCCAGACTCGTTTGAAGTTGAAAACAACTTGTAGCTTCATTTTCGGTTGTTTGAAATTGGGATTAATTTGTAGTTTCATTCTTGGCCGTTTGAGCTCGGAAACAACTTTTAGCTTCATTATTGACTAGATTAAAGTTGTGTTTCTTGTAGCTTCATTCTAGACTCGTTTGAAGTTGAAAACAACATGTAGCTTCATTTTCGGTTGTTTGAAATTGGAATCAACTTGTAGTTTCATTCTTGGCTCGTTTGAGCCCGGAAACAACTTAGATTGAAGTTTTAAACAACTTGGGGCTTCATTCCAGACTCGTTTGAAGTTGAAAACAACTTGTAGCTTCATTTTCGGTTGTTTGAAATTGGAATTAATTTGTAGTTTCATTCTTGGCTCGTTTGAGCCCGGAAACAACTTGTAGCTTCATTATTGACTAGATTGAAGTTGTAAACAACTTGTAGCTTCATTCCAGACACGTTTGAAGTTGAAAACAACTTGTAGCTTCATTCTCGGTTGTTTGAAATTGGAATCAACTTGTAGTTTCATTCTTGGCTCGTTTGAGCCCGGAAACAACTTGTAGCTTCATTATTGACTACATTGAAGTTGGAAACAACTTGTAGCTTCATTCCAGACCCGTTTGAAGTTGAAAACAACTTGTAGCTTCATTTTCGGTTGTTTGAAATTGGAATCAACTTGTAGTTTCATTCTTGGCCTTGTAGCTTCATTATTGACTAGATTGAAGTTGGAAACAACTTATAACTTCATTCCAGACTCGTTTGAATTTTAAAACAACTTGTAGCTTCATTTTCGGTTGTTTGAAATTGGAATCAACTTGTAGTTTCATTCTTGACTCGTTTGAGCCCGAAAACAACTTGTAGCTTCATTATTGACTAGATTGAAGTTGTAAACAACTTGGAGCTTCATTCCAGACTCGTTTGAAGTTGAAAACAACTTGTAGCTTCATTTTCGGTTATTTGAAATTGGAATTAATTTGTAGTTTCATTCTTGGCCGTTTGAGCTCGGAAACAACTTGTAGCTTCATTATTGACTAGATTGAAGTTGTGTTTCTTGTAGCTTCATTCCAGACTCGTTTGAAGTTGAAAACAACATGTAGCTTCATTTTCGGTTGTTTGAAATTGGAATCAACTTGTAGTTTCATTCTTGGCTCGTTTGAGCCCGGAAACAACTTAGATTGAAGTTGTAAACAACTTGGAGCTTCATTCCAGACTCGTTTGAAGTTGAAAACAACTTGTAGCTTCATTTTCCGTTGTTTGAAATTGGAATCAACTTGTAGTTTCATTCTTGGCTCGTTTGAGCCCGGAAACAACTTGTAGCTTCATTATTGACTAGATTGAAGTTGGAAACAACTTGTAGCTTCATTCCAGGCTCGTTTGAAGTTGAAAACAACTTGTAGCTTCATTTTCTGTTGTTTGAAATTGGAATCAACTTGTAGTTTCATTCTTGACTCGTTTGAGCCCGGAAACAACTTGTAGCTTCAATATTGACTAGATTGAAGTTGGAAACAACTTGTAGCTTCATTCCAGGCTGGTTTGAAGTTGAAAACAACTTGTAGCTTCATTTTCTGTTGTTTGAAATTAGAATCAACTTGTAGTTTCATTCTTGGCTCGTTTGAGCCCGGAAACAACTTGTAGCTTCATTATTGACTACATTGAAGTTGGAAACAATTTATAGCTTCATTCCAGACTCATTTGAATTTTAAAACAACTTGTAGCTTCATTTTCGGTTGTTTGAAATTGGAATCAACTTGTAGTTTCATTCTTGGCTCGTTTGAGCCCGGAAACAACTTAGATTGAAGTTGGAAACAACTTGTAGCTTCATTCCAGACCCGTTTGAAGTTGAAAACAACTTGTAGGTTCATTCTCGGTTGTTTGAAATTGGAATCAACTTGTAGTTTCATTCTTGGTTCGTTTGAGCCCGGAAACAACTTGTAGCTTCATTATTGACTACATTGAAGTTGGAAACAACTTGTAGCTTCATTCCAGACCCGTTTGAAGTTGAAAACAACTTGTAGCTTCATTTTTGGTTGTTTGAAATTGGAATCAACTTGTAGTTTCATTCTTGGCCTTGTAGCTTCATTATTGACTAGATTGAAGTTGGAAACAACTTATAACTTCATTCCAGACTCGTTTGAATTTTAAAACAACTTGTAGCTTCATTTTCGGTTGTTTGAAATTGGAATCAACTTGTAGTTTCATTCTTGACTCGTTTGAGCCCGAAAACAACTTGTAGCTTCATTATTGACTAGATTGAAGTTGTAAACAACTTGGAGCTTCATTCCAGACTCGTTTGAAGTTGAAAACAACTTGTAGCTTCATTTTCGGTTGTTTGAAATTGGGATTAATTTGTAGTTTCATTCTTGGCCGTTTGAGCTCGGAAACAACTTTTAGCTTCATTATTGACTAGATTAAAGTTGTGTTTCTTGTAGCTTCATTCCAGACTCGTTTGAAGTTGAAAACAACATGTAGCTTCATTTTCGGTTGTTTGAAATTGGAATCAACTTGTAGTTTCATTCTTGGCTCGTTTGTGCCCGGAAACAACTTAGATTGAAGTTTTAAACAACTTGGAGCTTCATTCCAGACTCGTTTGAAGTTGAAAACAACTTGTAGCTTCATTTTCGGTTGTTTGAAATTGGAATTAATTTGTAGTTTCATTCTTGGCTCGTTTGAGCCCGGAAACAACTTGTAGCTTCATTATTGACTAGATTGAAGTTGTAAACAACTTGTAGCTTCATTCCAGACACGTTTGAAGTTGAAAACAACTTGTAGCTTCATTTTCGGTTGTTTGAAATTGGAATTAATTTGTAGTTTCATTCTTGACTCGTTTGAGCCCGGAAACAACTTGTAGCTTTGTTAGATCCGGATACGATTGTAGAAGGGGGGGGTTGAATACAATCGATACAAAATAATCGCGGAAGTGATTCTGATTGAATATAACTTGCTAATCAGATTTAGGATTAATTAATATAACAATGTTTGAAGTCGTTATATAATTAAAATGGTTCAGTTTTAATGTCCACTAAAGTTCGTAGAATAAATTCAACAGGGTATATTCTAGATTTAGTGATTAAAACAACCGGGTTATCAAAGCACAGAAAACTGTGGATATAACGATCAAGCAAGTTACGAACAACTTGAAAGCTTTACAAATGCTTTGATTTACAAAGTGATGAACACTTAGAAATGAAGAATGAATGCCATATTTATAGGCAAAGCATTGTACATGCAAGACAAACACAAGACAAGACAAATACTAAGAGGGTATGACAATCTAGGCTTGGGCAAGACAAATCAAGGCAAGGAAAGACAATCACAGATTGTCTACCAAGCTTTAATCAAGTCAGAAAGACAATCAGAAGGGAAGGTATGACAATCTCTTTGTCAGAAAGACAAACACTACAAACGGCAAGACAATTGGAGATTGTCTTGCACACCTTCTTGCATTCGGCAAGACAAGACAACAGGATTGTCTTGCAGAAAGTGAGACTCTCGGCAAGACAAGACAACAGGATTGTCTTGCTGCCACACAAGTCCTTCGGCAAGACAATTCAGTTGAATTGTCTTGCACACCATTGAAACACTCGGCAAGACAAGACAACAGGATTGTTTTGCACACTGATTTCATTCCAAGTGGGCAGTTCGGCAAGACAATCACAGATTGTCTTGCTGGGTGATTTTGGTGATAAAAAGAAGTAATAATGTAGTAAATATAAAATAGAAAATTATTCACTTAATTAAGTTAATCATATAAATTCATAAATTAAATTAATTCGAGAGTGAATTAATTTAATAAATAAATTACATAATTAATATAACTATTTGAGAAGTGAAATAATAGTCTATTAAATATTTAATCACCCAATATTCAGTTGAAAAGCTTCCCGTCTTCTTTAAACTTTAATAACATCTTCTTGATTTGTCGAACGAACGAACTACCACTTCTGCTTGACTTCAAATATTTAATTTGAATAACTGATACACAGATGTACTGTCTGGTTCATCTGTATCTAGTTAAATCAAATATTCTTCGTCATATAAACAATAAGAATTTGGTTAGTTCGTCGAGTCTTCGTCTTGTACGTACATCTTCATTAAATGGAATCTTCTGATGAAATAAAGTATAGAAACTTTATGTCTTCTGAACTCCTGGACGTGCCACAAAAGATTATTTGTGCACTGAGGCTTGAACATATTAATGAACTTCTTTCAGTGGCGTGCAGCAGCATCCTGGAACTTATCTGACATATGATTTCCATAAATCATTTGACGTTCTTCGTACTGATTCCGATGACTTGCTATTTACTGAGCTTTCTGATCTGAGTTGAGTTGTACCTCTTTAAATACAAATAGGCTGAACATATGCCTTTCAATCTCCCCCTATTTGTTTGTTAACATAACATGCGAATTTCCTAGAGGATAACTCAACTAACGGATAAGACAAAGATTTAAACAATGGAATGTAAATAGCAAAAGTTTATGGTTTTGCATTAAACATTAAACCATGATCATTAATAGATTACAAAAGGATGTTCCTGGAACATATCTAACAAATATCCTAATCAATCTATTTCACTCAGAACGAGTGACTTCTCCTTCTTCTAAATCTGACACATGAATGATTGGAGTAGAAGGCTCATTCTGAGTAGGCTCTTCAGCTGGAGTGGATTCTCCACGCTTCTTTCTTTCACGAGCCAGAGCTAGCTGGTGAAGTACCTCCAGTTCCACAGGGTCTTCACGGAAGTCAGATGGCTGAGATTTTGTTACACCCTTCATCCTTCGAAAGTATTGAGAAATATTTCTTCGAGTGCAGTAGGATGAGATTACATCATCAGCATCAGACTTGGCTTTAGAAGCGAAGCCCTTGGTCCTTAGTAAGGTGGATGCTAGAGCCAGACGTTTGGCAGGGTACTTTGGCAAAGCCTCTACATTTAGATAGACAGTGCAGAGGATTTCCAAGTGAACGAACTTGACACAGTATGGGTTCTTAACAACCTGAGGACTGTTGAAAACAGCACAATCCAACAGTTTGTCACGAAGAAGTTCATTCAAGTTGGATCAACGCTTGACTTTGTTGCGAAGTACCCAGAGCTCAGATACAGAGAATGATTTGAGAAATTCAACAGATAGTCTGAATGAACCATTCCTCTGTGTGTAGACAATCAGCTCCCATTCTTCTAGCAGTCCCCTAACAGCAACAGTTACATATTCCAGTTCTAAGGCAAAGGCATGCATAAAAACATCCTCATCAGGGTTCACCTCTCGAAGATCATAGATCAGAGATAAGAACTTCCTATCATCGAAAGTTTCCCTTTGAGGTCCATTGAATATTCTTCTAGCAATGTCCCAGCCTTTTCCTTCTTTTCTTTTAATCTCAAGATTCTTCTGCTTGATCGCAGCATCATAGATTTTCTGCTTTTCAATCTTGATTTGTTCCTCTGTGATCAACTTGTCTTCCAGAAGTTTCTGATAATCACGAAGCTTACGCTTCCTGGCTTCATTTTCGGCTTTGAACTTCCTGACATTCTCCTCATGTTCAGGATCA
Source organism: Daucus carota subsp. sativus (assembly GCF_001625215.2). Lineage (NCBI taxonomy): Eukaryota > Viridiplantae > Streptophyta > Magnoliopsida > Apiales > Apiaceae > Daucus > Daucus carota. The sequence continues at coordinate 24,264,503 of NC_030383.2, forward strand.
ACAGGTTCTTCCTGAAACAAATAGCTTTCATCAAATTTACCTTCTTCTTCAGCCTGACGATAGGTAGCATCGAATACGTCATCATCATCCATGTCTTTGGGATAATCATCATAATTGTCAGTGTTGAAGACATTTTCAGATTGATGTAATGGTTCTTTGCCTTTAGACCTTTTATAGCTTTTATCAGCTTCAGAAGATTCTTTGCCACTTGCTCTTTCTCCACCCTTGTCACTCCTGTCTGCATCACCCTTATCACTCCTATCATCAGCATCAGCATTGTTGTGATCATCTTTGTCATCCTTATCTTCCTTATCCTTCTCCCCCTTAGTTGAGGGATCCTCTGGAGTAGACTGAGTTGTTGACGGATTAAGCTTTAAGTGATGAATAACTTGAGCCAGAGTTTGCTCCAAGTTTCCAAGCTTTGTCAGACAGAGCTCCTGAGATTGATCAAACTTTTCCATCCTAGAGTGAATACCCTTGACATGAGCATCTAATTCCTGCTTGAGAGAAGAAAATGAAGGATCAACAACCTTTTCCTGTAGAGTCACCAACTCTCCACTTATGAATCTGGCATTCTCAGCATTCAACCTTGAAATCTCAGCTTTCAGAGCAGCCAATTGTTCCTGTAACAGATCAGTGTTGGTGTGTGCACTCACCTCACGAACACTCAAAGATTTATCACTATCCTCTCGTGCATGTGTTTCGCTCGGTGTTTGCCTGATTTCACTCGTGTTTGTCACACCGTCACCAGTACCTGTATAGACAACCATAGTTCCCTGAGATGGAACTGTAGGTTGTGAAGGAACAAATTGTCCTTCAGATGCCTGTGAAGGCTGATGTACTTGCAGGTTGCCAAGTATAGCCTGATCCAAAAAGAAAGAGTGATCAGAAAGTTTTTCATATGACAATTTTTGAATATCTGTGCTCTCTCTAAGTGAAGAATTAAAAGACAAAGGTTCAACTAGCGTGAGTGCTAGTTGTGTGCTTGACTCTTTACAGGATACCGCGGTCGGACGGCCAATTTCAATAAATGCATTCTGTGGAGAGAATGAATCTAGAGACTGTATATTTACCATGTCAGTGTCCAAATCCTTTTGGGAGGAAATGGATGCGGCTGCAGTTGTCTCCGGTTCTGCCACCCTTTGCTTCTTATGAGACAGAGCTGCGGGTTCTCTCAGAATTGCACTCCCACTCCGTTTCCGGGCTACCTTTCGAACAACTGGTGTATGAGTAGTGTCGGTTGATGTGTTTGACGAAGAATCAGTTGTTGAAATGAAAACGTCAGCTGGGTTATGAACCTGGGTGTTTACAGGTTCAATGCTGGGAGTCTGGAAATCAAATCCAATATCACAATCAAAATCTGCAATATCAATATTAAAGGTATCAGTGAGATTCGAAAGTACCTGAGCTACCTGTAAATCTGTCCTGAAGTCCTGTAGCTCTGGATTGATAGCAGAATCAGCAGGCAGAGGCTGAGAGGTGGATTGTGGTGGAGGAATGGTATGTAGATGTGTAGGTGAAGGTGTTGGTTCAGACTGAGAAGGAATGATGGAGGCTTGTTGATCTGGGAAGAAGTTGTAATGTGGAGTGGATTGGTTTGGAGATAGTTGAGGAGAGTTGTATGATATTTGGTGAGGTGATTGTTGTGGTGAGTTGTAAGGAGGGTTGTATGGAGAGTATTGTGAGGATTGGCTGGATGATTGATAATCTTGTAGAAGTTGAAGTGGTTGGAATTGTTGAGGAGGAGATTGTTCCTGAGGTTGTTCTTCTTGAAGTTCAGGTTGAGCTGGTTGTTGTTGATCAGGTTGATATTGTTGTTGTTGTAGAGGCTGAGGAACTTGGATAGGTTGAAAGGGAACATTAAACTGTTCCAACATGTAGGGAGTCACAACAAGAGGCACACTCTCATGCTTCTTTTGATTAGCAAGTCTTGATTGAATCTTGGTGCAAGTTCTTAGAATGGGCACCACTGCAGAATCAACGTACATGGCTCTATCTGCATCATTCATCTTGTCACTTAAGAATAGCATTAAGAATCTTGGAAAGTGACACTCAACCTTGTCATTGTCATGAATGGATCTCTGAGAGACAGAACCCATTTTTCTGATAATCTCCTTTAGTAATATCTTCCCGAAGTTAATTCGACGATTATAAGCCACAGAGAATCCAAAGATTTGAAGCATAGAAGATATGTTGTGAAAATTCTGCCTTGTAGTTGGAGCAAATACCTTTGCCAAGGTATCGAAGAAGACATCCCATTCAGCCTTCAATTTGCTTTTAGACATTCTAGGGAGAAAAATCTGTCCCTGGTAGTGGATGTCTTGGAAGAATTGAGTAATTTCAGCACTGGTTGGTTCCACTTGAAAGTTGTTCCTTGGAAACCCTAGAATCCGGTTCACATCATCGACAGTTATAACAATTCTTCATCCATTTGGCAGATCACCAATCAACTTATAATTCTCGAGAGTTGTAAAGTTGACGGCATTGGAGTAGAAGTCGAAGAGTGGTTGTACTTGTATGGGAATATCAGCAGTTAGTGCAGTACTGACGAGACTTTGTTGAGTCAGGAAACGGATCCACTTCTTGAATATATCAGAACAATCCTCGAAGTTCAGGTTAGCACAATAGTTGGTCTCAGCAATCTCAAATTCTCCGGCCATTTTTTAGTAATTAAAAATTGAATTAAGCGAGAAATTTTCAAATAAAATATTAATTCTCAATTATCTCGGAAAGTTCAATTATTAATTAAAATTGATTAATTAATTAATAATTCGAAATATTACAATAATATCGAATTAAAAGTTAATTAATTAAAATGGTACTTCCAAATCAAACAACTCCAAATTCTAATTGTCACAAGCCAAACGAATCCTTAGGTAAAAGTCCAATTAATCTCGAAACCAAACACGCCCTTAAGATCAAAAACCCCCAAAATCACCACAAACCCTAACTCACAAACGACCTCAGATCAATTCACAAAACAAGCTCAGACTTCAGTACACACAAAATTGGTTCAAAATAAGCAGAATCGTCGAGGAGAAAATTCGATTTTTGGGCAGCAGTTCGTCACCAACACCACGAAATAATGCGTAACCAGCAAGCACAAAAGCTTGAGTAAACGAACACCAGCAAGTTTTTGATGAAAAACTTGAAAAACACAGTCGATCGTGTGTGTGTGTATAGCAGCGTGTGTGTGTATCGAAGGAGATGAGACAGTGGGCAAGACAATGAGATTGTCTTGCTCGATTGTCTTGAGGGGTTATATATGCATACAGTAAGACAAAGAGGGGAGTAGTCTCGGTAAGACAATTCAAAATTGTCTTGCCGAGACCGAGTATTGCAGACAAACGGCTGTGTCAGTAAGACAATTGTCAATTGTCTTACTGATACATAACATGACTATTGGCAGACTCGGTAAGACAATGAGATTGTCTTGCCGAGTTGTTTGAAAAATGGCGAAAAACCGGTTCAGCAAGACAATTTAATTGTCTTGCCGAGCCAAACTGTAGACAATTACATTGTCTTGCAGAAAAACAACTAATAATAATATGATTTTTCATTATTTTAAAAGATAAAACATTTTGCAATTAAAATCAAAAACCTATAATAAAACAATACTATATATTACACGAATATTTTGTAAATTCCAACTTTAATTAAATATAAATACTTATGACTTTAACTTTAATTCAAAAAGATGAATTAACTTAAAATCAAATATTTATGCTTAATTAATTTTGAAAAATACAAAATAATTACAAATGATTATCTAAAATGCTTAGAGAATATTACAAGGGAGTGTATGAGCACTTAGAAAATTACTGACTAATATACAAGCATGCATAATTACTCAGAATATTATCAGATAATATACAGAATATCATATAAAATCTAATAATATAGATATAATTACACAGAAAATTCACAAAATGTATACAAACAAATATAATACATATGAAAAATATATAAAAGAGAACTATGTCATATTTAACATCCCTAACTCACAAACCAGCTTAGAGAAAGTGGATTCATCCAGTGGTTTCGTGAAGATGTCAGCAATTTGCTCAGTCGTGGGTACAAAATGTAACACCACTGTACCATTCATGACATGTTCTCGTATGAAATGATACCTGATATCAATGTGCTTGGTTCTTGAATGTTGAACCGAATTGTTGGAAATGGCTATGGCACTTGTATTATCACAAAATATTGGAATTTTGTTTACTACAACACCATAATCATTCAGTTGATTCTTGATCCACAAGATCTGAGCACAGCAGCTTCTAGCAGCTATATACTCAGCTTCAGCAGTAGAAGTAGACACAGAGTGCTGCTTCTTGCTATACCAGGAAACCAACCGACGTCCTAGAAATTGACAGCTTCCAGACGTACTCTTCCTATCAATCCTGCATCCTGCATAATCAGAGTCTGTATAGCCAGTTAAGTCAAAACCAGTATTCTTAGGGTACCAAATACCTAAACCAGGTGTACCCTTAAGATATCTAAAGATTCTTTTGACGGCTATAAGATGTGATTCTTTAGGATCAGCTTGGAACCTAGCACACAAACATGTTGCAAACATGATATCTGGTCTACTTGCAGTAAGATAAAGTAAAGAGCCAATCATACCTCGATAGCTTGTGATATCAACTTTCTTACCAGATTTATCCTGGTCAAGCTTTGTGGCAGTGGCCATGGGTGTCTTTGCCGGTGAAGAGTCTTCTAGATTGAACTTTCGAAGAAGATCTCTGACATACTTGGATTGGCAAATGAATATTCCATCTTCCTTTTGGCTTACTTGAAGACCAAGGAAGTAGGACAGCTCACCCATCATACTCATCTCATAATTACTCTGCATCAACTTAGCAAATCTCTTGCACAAGTTATCGTTAGTAGAACCAAATATAATATCATCAACATATATTTGAACAAATATCATATCCTTATCATGCAATTTGTAAAAGAGAGTTTTGTCTATGACACCTCTAGTAAAATTGTTTTCTATTAAAAACTCAGAGAGAGTGTCATACCATGTCCTTGGTGACTGCTTGAGTCCATAGACTGCTTTGAATAGAAAGTATACAAAATCAGCAAACTCTGGATTTTCAAAGCTAGGGGGCTGTTCCAGATATACTTCTTCTTCCAGCTTTCCATTCAGAAATGCACTTTTCACATCCATTTGATAAACCTTGAAGTTGGAGTGTGCAGCAAATGCAAGAAATATTCTGATGGCTTCAAGACGAGCAACTGGAGCATAGGTTTCATCGTAATCAATTTCTTGTGAATAACCTTTTGCAACCAGTCTGGCTTTGTTTCTTACAACAATGCCATCACCATCTAACTTGTTACGGAAGACCCATCTAGCTCCAATGGTAGATTTTCCTTTTGGTGTTGGAACCAGGGCCCAGACTTCTTGTCTCTCAAATTGATTGAGTTCTTCTTGCATGGCAAGAACCCAATCAGGATCAGCAAGTGCTTCATCTATTTTCTTTGGTTCTAATTGTGATAGAAAACCAGAGAATAGACATTCATTTGTCGTAGCACTTCTAGTCCTTACACCAACATCAGGATCACCAATAATTAAATCAAAGGGATGATCTCTGCTCCAAATCCTTTCCCTTGGAAGATGTGTCCTTGATGATTCAGCAGTATTATCATTGAGCTGAAATGTGTGACTAGTTGATCCATCTGCTCCCCCTGAGTTGTTGCCAGGTTGACTTGATGATCCACCACTGGCACTAGTGGAATCTCCAGTGTTTCCACTATTTCCTCCACCATTGCCTGGATCATTACCATCATTGTTGTCATCTCCTGTTGCAACCTCAGGTGGAATATCATCATCGGAATCAGAATCTGGATAGTTGTCAAACTTCAGAGATTCAGATGGATCAGCAGATTGTAAACTTGGGAGTTTAGTGTCATCAAATGTAACATTGACACTAACTTTCATTGATAGAGTATCAATTACAAAAACTCTATAAGCACTTATTGTATAACCAACAAAAATTGCTTCAGATGCCTTTGGCTCAAACTTGTTCAAGTTCTCTTCACCATCCTTGAGAACAAAGCACTTGGCTCCAAAAACATGAAGATGTTTGACATATGGTTTCTTGTCTTTATACAAATGAAATGGAGTTTTCATATGATCCTTGTTGATCAAAGTTCTATTCTGGGTATAGCAGGCAGTAGACACAGCTTCAGCCCAAAAGTACAGAGGAAGCTTTGCTTCAGCAATCATAGTCCTTGCAGCTTCGATCAGTGTACGATTCTTTCTTTCGACGACTCCATTCTGCTGAGGAGTCCTTGGTGTTGAATACTGCCTTCTAATTCCCTTCTCAGAGTAAAAGTTGATTAGAGTTTGATTCTTGAATTCTGTGCCATTATCTGACCTTACAGCTTTCACTGGCACACCCTTTTCTAATTCAACTGACTTTATATGATCAATCACTGTCATCGGGGTTTCATCCTTAGAAGCTAGGAAGTAAACCCTGGTAAATTTCGAGAAGTCATCCACAATGACTAAGGCATATCTTCCTCCATCAATTGATGCAACATTCACAGGACCAAACAAATCCATATGCAGTAAGTGAAGTGGATTTGTAATGGTATTGATGGTCTTGCCTTTGTGAGATGCTCTCTTCGCTTTTCCTTTCTGACAAGCTTCACAAAGATCATCAGATGAGAATTCCAGGGAAGGCAAACCTCTCACTAGATCTCTCTTGACTAGAGAGTTCATTGTTTTGAAGTTGAGGTGTGAGAGTTTCTTATGCCATAACCAACTATCTTCAGCAGACGCTTTGGCGTAGAAACAGTGAACTTCGTTTCCAGGTCCTGAAGACAAATCAGCTACGAATATATTGCCTTTCCTTATGCCACATAGTGAAGGACGTTTATCCTTGATATGTTTAATGATACATATCTCCTTTTCAAAATGAACATAATATCCCTTGTCACAAAACTGACTAACACTCAGGAGATTATGTTGAAGTCCTTCCACTATAGCAATTTCTTCTATGATGATCTTTCCAATTTTGTACTTGCCATATCCCACAGTACGACCTTTGCTATTATCAGCAAAGCTCACTGTTGGGCCAGCTCCTTCTCTTATGTCTTCCAGCAGGGATCTATTGCCAGTCATGTGCATTGACGCTCCACTGTCAAGCACCCAGGTAACACGAACAATTCCACTGGCACCCTGCAAAAGACAACTTGATTAAACACTCTTTGGGACCCACACTTGATTGGGTCCAGCAAACTTAAAGAACTGATTTCTATCAGGTGTAACAACAGAGCCTCTTGGACTGATACTTGGTTCAGACTTGACTGAACTTACTTCCTTAACAACAGCCTTATAAACCTTAGTTTTAGGCTTTGGAACATAAGTCTCCTTCCTAACACGAGTAGGACTAGCAGTCTTTGATCTAGCATGCTTGTTGTTTGTGTGTTGTCTAGGTGATGTGTTTTCATTTTTAGCATGCAAATTTTTAAAATAAGCAGACATCAAATTGAAAGCACAAGTCATACAATTATCAACACTACAAGATTTATGACATGCATCAAAAGCAGGAACAACAGAAGTATCAGTCATAGTAGTAGGAACATCAATAGATTCTACTCTAACCTTGTTATCAGATTTAAAGTTCTCAGTAGAATGACATCTATTGTTCTTGTTCTTACTATTCACAAAATTATTGGGCTTGTTGAATTTAGTTCTCTCAGAGTTGACACCTAAACCAGCTTTAGGCAACCTAACATTGCCTTTCACTTTGATTGGTTTTAGTGAAGTCAAGATCTCATCTCTCTTCTCATTACTCTCTTTCAATTTAAGGTCTTCCTGTTTGAGTTCATATCTAATGACAACAGGAGTTTCTAAAAGAGGTTCAGCTTCTGAGGTTTTAAACAAAGGTTTAAGGGAATCTTTCAAAACAAAAGGAATCCCTCTCTCCTCAGCACTTTTCTTAAAAGGAGTAATGTTACTAGCCTTACCTACAGATTTGTTATAGTCAAAACCTATTCCAACAGTTCTCTTGATCTCTTGTTTATCATTAAGTTCTTTGACTATCATGGAGGCATCCTTAAAGGCTTTACATTTCACTTTCTCTTCGTCTAGCTGAAGTCTTAAAGCAATCTCACCTTTCTCTAGAACTTTGACTTTAGCACATTGTAATCCTAAATCCATAGTCAATTGTTCTATTTTAGGTTTTAATACTTTCATCTCATTCATCTTATAAGCATGAATTTCTAAGACTAAAGTATCAATTTTAAGGTTAGCAGCTTTCATCTTTTTAATAGCATCATCTCTTTCAAGTCCTAATTGCATAAACAGTTTAGGGCATGTAGGATCTACCTGAAAGCTTCCAGCAGGAGGAGGTGAAGATGATCCAGTATTAGCCATGAAAGCAACATTCCCTAGCTGCTCCTCTTCATCACTATCTGTATCATCCCAGCTTTTGCCTTCTGCCAGATAAGACTTGCTCTTGAAGTTTTGACTTCCAGAAGTACCATGATGCTTTCTTACTAAGGCATCATACTTCTGCTTCAGCTCATCATACAAATCCTTTTTCTTTCCTTGAACCTTGGGCTGCTTGCACTCAGTTGCAAAGTGTCCAGGTTCACCACAGTTGAAACATTTAAATTTACTTCTGTCCACCATCCCAGTCTTGTATCCTCCTTTGCTTGTTGAAGATGAATAGCCTCCCTTCTGAAACTTACTAACAGTAGGTTTGTATTTATAGGAAGGGTTCTTCCGGAATCTCATGTTTCCAAACTTCTTGGCAAACAGTGATAGAGATTGATCTTCTAACTGTTCAAGCTCTTCCATTGTATAGAACTCTTCGTCACCACTGGAAGAAGCAGTCTGACCCATCTCAGGTACAACAAATTCCTGAGTAGTCTTAGAAGGAACAACAACATCCTTCTTTTCTTCCGGTGCAGGTGACTCAACAACTAGAGCTCTCGAATGGTTCTGTGTTTTACCCCAGCCATATCTCTGTTTACTCTGAACTTGCTCCAGTTCATAAGTTTTCAAAACTCCGTAGAGTCTTTCCAGAGAAATCTCATTCAGATCTCTGCTTTCCCTGATGGCAGTGATTCTGTGTTCCAGATGTTCAGGAAGTGTTAAGAGAAACTTCATGTTGACCTCTTTCTTGTCATAGAATTTCCCATTCAGATTTAAATTATTTATCAAATTATTAAGTCTGATAAACACTTCTGAAATCCCTTCTCCGGGATTGGAACCAAACTGTTCATACTGAGCCATCAGTATCTCTTTCTTGTTTTCCCTAACTTCCTCTGAGCCTTCATTGATAATCTCTAATGTATCCCAGATTTGCTTGGCGTTCGTACAATTTACAACAGCATTGTACATCACTGGATTTAGAGATTCAACCAAGATTAGTTGAAGAGCGTCATCTAAGTTCATCTGTTCACTCTCTTCATCTGTGTACTCAGAAAGTTCTTTCGGAATGACCTGATGAGGTATTAACACACCATCCTCTTCGTGTGCTAATATGACATTCATCGGAGTAGTAACACCTTTGTCCAAAATCCCGATGTATTTTCTGTTCGCTGTTCGGAGGAATAGGAACATGTGCCTTTTCCATAGGCCAAAGTGTTCCTGGCTGAATGGTGGGATTTTAATGCTACTGATTTTTTGCGTACTCATTTTTTAAGAATTTAAAGTGAATAGTGTTTGGAGAGATTTGGATTTTTGAAAGAAAAATATTTTTAATCAAAATTAATTTTTGGAATAAAATTAATTCGAATAAAAAATATTTGGACGTTACAGAGTTTGTATAGGATCTGATACGGTAAAATGGTATCAACCTCGCTCTGATACCAATTGTTAGGTCCAGATACGATTGTAGAAGGGGGGGTTGAATACAATCGATACAAAATAATCGCGGAAGTGAATCTGATTGAATATAACTTGCTAATCAGATTTAGGATTAATTAATATAACAATGTTTGAAGTCGTTATATAATTAAAATGGTTCAGTTTTAATGTCCACTAAAGTTCGTAGAATAAATTCAACAGGGTATATTCTAGATTTAGTGATTAAAACAACCGGGTTATCAAAGCACAGAAAACTGTGGATATAACGATCAAGCAAGTTACGAACAACTTGAAAGCTTTACAAATGCTTTGATTTACAAAGTGATGAACACTTAGAAATGAAGAATGAATGCCATATTTATAGGCAAAGCATTGTACATGCAAGACAAACACAAGACAAGACAAATACTAAGAGGGTATGACAATCTAGGCTTGGGCAAGACAAATCAAGGCAAGGAAAGACAATCACAGATTGTCTACCAAGCTTTAATCAAGTCAGAAAGACAATCAGAAGGGAAGGTATGACAATCTCTTTGTCAGAAAGACAAACACTACAAACGGCAAGACAATTGAGATTGTCTTGCACACCTTCTTGCATTCGGCAAGACAAGACAACAGGATTGTCTTGCAGAAAGTGAGACTCTCGGCAAGACAAGACAACAGGATTGTCTTGCTGCCACACAAGTCCTTCGGCAAGACAATTCAGTTGAATTGTCTTGCACACCATTGAAACACTCGGCAAGACAAGACAACTGGATTGTCTTGCACACTGATTTCATTCCAAGTGGGCAGTTCGGCAAGACAATCACAGATTGTCTTGCTGGGTGATTTTGGTGATAAAAAGAAGTAATAATGTAGTAAATATAAAATAGAAAATTATTCACTTAATTAAGTTAATCATATAAATTCATAAATTAAATTAATTCGAGAGTGAATTAATTTAATAAATAAATTACATAATTAATATAACTATTTGAGAAGTGAAATAATAGTCTATTAAATATTTAATCACCCAATATTCAGTTGAAAAGCTTCCTGTCTTCTTTAAACTTTAATAACATCTTCTTGATTTGTCGAACGAACGAACTACCACTTCTGCTTGACTTCAAATATTTAATTTGAATAACTGATACACAGATGTACTGTCTAGTTCATCTGTATCTAGTTAAATCAAATATTCTTCGTCATATAAACAATAAGAATTTGGTTAGTTCGTCGAGTCTTCGTCTTGTACGTACATCTTCATTAAATGGAATCTTCTGATGAAATAAAGTATAGAAACTTTATGTCTTCTGAACTCCTGGACGTGCCACAAAAGATTATTTGTGCACTGAGGCTTGAACATATTAATGAACTTCTTTCAGTGGCGTGCAGCAGCATCCTGGAACTTATCTGACATATGATTTCCATAAATCATTTGACGTTCTTCGTACTGATTCCGATGACTTGCTATTTACTGACCTTTCTGATCTGAGTTGAGTTGTACCTCTTTAAATACAAATAGGCTGAACATATGCCTTTCAATCTTCATTATTGACTAGATTGAAGTTGTGTTTCTTGTAGCTTCATTCCAGACTCGTTTGAAGTTGAAAACAACATGTAGCTTCATTTTGGGTTGTTTGAAATTGGAATCAACTTGTAGTTTCATTCTCGGCTCGTTTGAGCCCGGAAACAACTTAGATTGAAGTTGGAAACAACTTGTAGCTTCATTCCAGACCCGTTTGAAGTTGAAAACAACTTGTAGCTTCATTTTCGGTTGTTTGAAATTGGAATCAACTTGTAGTTTCATTCTTGGCTCGTTTGAGCCCGGAAACAACTTGTAGCTTCATTATTGACTACATTGAAGTTGGAAACAACTTGTAGCTTCATTCCAGACCCGTTTGAAGTTGAAAACAACTTGTAGCTTCATTTTCGGTTGTTTGATTTGGAATCAATTTGTAGTTTCATTCTTGGCCTTGTAGCTTCATTATTGACTAGATTGAAGTTGGAAACAACTTATAACTTCATTACAGACTCGTTTGAATTTTAAAACAACTTGTAGCTTCATTTTCGGTTGTTTGAAATTGGAATCAGCTTGTAGTTTCATTCTTGACTCGTTTGAGCCCGAAAACAACTTGTAGCTTCATTATTGACTAGATTGAAGTTGTAAACAACTTGGAGCTTCATTCCAGACTCGTTTGAAGTTGAAAACAACTTGTAGCTTCATTTTCGGTTGTTTGAAATTGGAATTAATTTGTAGTTTCATTCTTGGCTCGTTTGAGCTCGGAAACAACTTGTAGCTTCATTATTGGCTAGATTGAAGTTGGAAACAACTTGTAGCTTCATTCCAGACACGTTTGAAGTTGAAAACAACTTGTAGCTTCATTTTCGGTTGTTTGAAATTGGAATTAATTTGTAGTTTCATTCTTGGCCGTTTGAGCCCGGAAACAACTTGTAGCTTCATTATTGACTAGATTGAAGTTGTGTTTCTTGTAGCTTCATTCCAGACTCGTTTGAAGTTGAAAACAACATGTAGCTTTATTTTCGGTTGTTTGAAATTGGAATCAACTTGTAGTTTCATTCTTGGCTCGTTTGAGCCCGGAAACAACTTAGATTGAAGTTGGAAACAACTTGTAGCTTCATTCCAGACCCGTTTGAAGTTGAAAACAACTTGTAGCTTCATTTTCGGTTGTTTGAAATTGGAATCAACTTGTAGTTTCATTCTTGGCTCGTTTGAGACCGGAAACAACATGTAGCTTCATTATTGGCTAGATTGAAGTTGGAAACAACTTGTAGCTTCATTCCAGACACGTTTGAAGTTGAAAACAACTTGTAGCTTCATTTTCGGTTGTTTGAAATTGGAATCAACTTGTAGTTTCATTCTTGGCCTTGTAGCTTCATTATTGACTATATTGAAGTTGGAAACAACTTATAACTTCATTCCAGACACGTTTGAATTTTAAAACAACTTGTAGCTTCATTTTCGGTTGTTTGAAATTAGAATCAACTTGAAGTTTCATTCTTGACTCGTTTGAGCACGAAAACAACTTGTAGTTTCATTATTGACTAGATTGAAGTTGTAAACAACTTGGAGCTTCATTCCAGACTCGTTTGAAGTTGAAAACAACTTGTAGCTTCATTTTCGGTTGGTTGAAATTGGAATTAATTTGTAGTTTCATTCTTGGCCGTTTGAGCGCGGAAACAACTTGTAGCTTCATTATTGACTAGATTGAAGTTGTGTTTCTTGTAGCTTCATTCCAGATTCATTTGAAGTTGAAAACAACATGTAGCTTCATTTTCGGTTGTTTGAAATTGGAATCAACTTGTAGTTTCATTTTTAGCTCGTTTGAGCCCGGAAACAACTAGATTGAAGTTGGAAACAACTTGTAGCTTCATTCCAGACCCGTTTGAAGTTGAAAACAACTTGTAGCTTCATTTTAGGTTGTTTGAAATTGGAATCAACTTGTAGTTTCATTCTTGGCTCGTTTGAGCCCGGAAACAACTTGTAGCTTCATTATTGACTACATTGAAGTTGGAAACAACTTGAAGCTTCATTACAGACCCGTTTGAAGTTGAAAACAACTTGTAGCTTCATTTTCGGTTGTTTGAAATTGGAATCAACTTGTAGTTTCATTCTTGGCCTTGTAGCTTCATTATTGACTAGATTGAAGTTGGAAACAACTTATAACTTCATTCCAGACACGTTTGAATTTTAAAACAACTTGTAGCTTCATTTTCGGTTGTTTGAAATTGGAATCAACTTGTAGTTTCATTCTTGACTCGTTTGAGCACGAAAACAACTTGTAGTTTCATTATTGACTAGATTGAAGTTGTAAACAACTTGGAGCTTCATTCCAGACTCGTTTGAAGTTGAAAACAACTTGTCTCTTCGTTTTCGGTTGTTTGAAATTGGAATTAATTTGTAGTTTCATTCTTGGCTCGTTTGAGCCCGGAAACAACTTATAGCTTCATTATTGGCTAGATTAAAGTTGGAAACAGCTTGTAGCTTCATTCCAGACACGTTTGAAGTTAAAAACAACTTGTAGCTTCATTTTCGGTTGTTTGAAATTGGAATTAATTTGTAGTTTCATTCTTGGCCGTTTGAGCCCGGAAACAACATGTAGCTTCATTATTGACTAGATTGAAGTTGTGTTTCTTGTAGCTTCATTCCAGACTCGTTTGAAGTTGAAAACAACATGTAGCTTTATTTTCGGTTGTTTGAAATTGGAATCAACTTGTAGTTTCATTCTTGGCTCGTTTGAGCCCGGAAACAACTTAGATTGAAGTTGGAAACAACTTGTAGCTTCATTCCAGACCCGTTTGAAGTTGAAAACAACTTGTAGCTTCATTTTCGGTTGTTTGAAATTGGAATCAACTTGTAGTTTCATTCTTGGCTCGTTTGAGACCGGAAACAACATGTAGCTTCATTATTGGCTAGATTGAAGTTGGAAACAACTTGTAGCTTCATTCCAGACACGTTTGAAGTTGAAAACAACTTGTAGCTTCATTTTCGGTTGTTTGAAATTGGAATCAACTTGTAGTTTCATTCTTGGCCTTGTAGCTTCATTATTGACTATATTGAAGTTGGAAACAACTTATAACTTCATTCCAGACACGTTTGAATTTTAAAACAACTTGTAGCTTCATTTTCGGTTGTTTGAAATTGGAATCAACTTGAAGTTTCATTCTTGACTCGTTTGAGCACGAAAACAACTTGTAGTTTCATTATTGACTAGATTGAAGTTGTAAACAACTTGGAGCTTCATTCCAGACTCGTTTGAAGTTGAAAACAACTTGTAGCTTCATTTTCGGTTGTTTGAAATTGGAATTAATTTGTAGTTTCATTCTTGGCCGTTTGAGCGCGGAAACAACTTGTAGCTTCATTATTGACTAGATTGAAGTTGTGTTTCTTGTAGCTTCATTCCAGATTCATTTGAAGTTGAAAACAACATGTAGCTTCATTTTCGGTTGTTTGAAATTGGAATCAACTTGTAGTTTCATTTTTAGCTCGTTTGAGCCCGGAAACAACTAGATTGAAGTTGGAAACAACTTGTAGCTTCATTCCAGACCCGTTTGAAGTTGAAAACAACTTGTAGCTTCATTTTAGGTTGTTTGAAATTGGAATCAACTTGTAGTTTCATTCTTGGCTCGTTTGAGCCCGGAAACAACTTGTAGCTTCATTATTGACTACATTGAAGTTGGAAACAACTTGAAGCTTCATTACAGACCCGTTTGAAGTTGAAAACAACTTGTAGCTTCATTTTCGGTTGTTTGAAATTGAAATCAACTTGTAGTTTCATTCTTGGCCTTGTAGCTTCATTATTGACTAGATTGAAGTTGGAAACAACTTATAACTTCATTCCAGACACGTTTGAATTTTAAAACAACTTGTAGCTTCATTTTCGGTTGTTTGAAATTGGAATCAACTTGAAGTTTCATTCTTGACTCGTTTGAGCACGAAAACAACTTGTAGTTTCATTATTGACTAGATTGAAGTTGTAAACAACTTGGAGCTTCATTCCAGACTCGTTTGAAGTTGAAAACAACTTGTAGCTTCATTTTCGATTGTTTGAAATTGGAATTAATTTGTAGTTTCATTCTTGGCCGTTTGAGCGCGGAAACAACTTGTAGCTTCATTATTGACTAGATTGAAGTTGTGTTTCTTGTAGCTTCATTCCAGATTCATTTGAAGTTGAAAACAACATGTAGCTTCATTTTCGGTTGTTTGAAATTGGAATCAACTTGTAGTTTCATTTTTAGCTCGTTTGAGCCCGGAAACAACTAGATTGAAGTTGGAAACAACTTGTAGCTTCATTCCAGACCCGTTTGAAGTTGAAAACAACTTGTAGCTTCATTTTAGGTTGTTTGAAATTGGAATCAACTTGTAGTTTCATTCTTGGCTCGTTTGAGCCCGGAAACAACTTGTAGCTTCATTATTGACTACATTGAAGTTGGAAACAACTTGAAGCTTCATTACAGACCCGTTTGAAGTTGAAAACAACTTGTAGCTTCATTTTCGGTTGTTTGAAATTGGAATCAACTTGTAGTTTCATTCTTGGCCTTGTAGCTTCATTATTGACTAGATTGAAGTTGGAAACAACTTATAACTTCATTCCAGACACGTTTGAATTTTAAAACAACTTGTAGCTTCATTTTCGGTTGTTTGAAATTGGAATCAACTTGTAGTTTCATTCTTGACTCGTTTGAGCACGAAAACAACTTGTAGTTTTATTATGATATGGGTCAGAAGTAATATTTAATTATTATTAGATATTAAAAGCCCAAGAACGCTAAAGCTCAGTTAAATAAGGCCTGAGGCTCTTAAATATTAATTAATTACGAAATTAATTAATAGAGGCCCAGTCAGAGGTCCAGTTACAAGTCCAAATTCTATAATGCATCTGATTCTAGCAGATAAATATTCAGAAGTTCGGATAAACGTCAACAATAAGAGGATAAGAGCTCTATCTTATCTCTTGCTTCGAGGCATACTTCGATAAGAAGTCTGATACACGGAATCATACTTCCACCCGACTTCTGACTCCGAAGCGCCTATATAAAGGGTTCTACCCCTCATAACTAGAACTACGTTTTGGACTTGATTCTTCTCCACGCAGAAGATACATAGGCATCTCGCACCGAGACCAGTCCAAAGCATGAATCACTCACCCCCGTTTTTAGTTCCACAACATTTGGCGCCGTCTGTGGGACACCAACAACAACCATGACGAACCCAACCGGACCACGTTCAGAAATCCATGTTCCACGCAGTCGAACCACCACCGGGGTCTCGACTGAATCAACTCCTGTAACTACCTCCCTCCCGCTTGGTACGACCATTGCTCAAACTACTACTCCCCTGACTTTTGGCTCGCTGCCCCCTCTGACTCGAGTAATCGCAACCGTCACCGACGCCGGCACACATTACTCAACGGTCACTACAACCACCCGTGGGGGCACAAGAGATGACTATGTGCATGTAACTGACTACGACTCTTCCGAATCGGAGCAGGAGCATGATACACCCCCTCGAAGGAGGAGAGATGCTGATCGACACCGTCGACGCCGCCATAGGCAAGAAACTAACGAGCCCCGGGGGCCAATAACTTATGAGGAAAGGATCCGGGCCTATGAAGAGGAAATCGCACGGTTAAAAAGAGACCAGGCAAGGATGCAACCCCCAGAATCTAGGGATGAAAACCCTCGTCAAACCGTGATGAATCAAATTCACTTGTTACCAGCAGGCGATCCTGATAACCCGGTTCCCCCTTTTACGCAAGAAATCATGGGTGCAAGGATTTCCCGAAAATTCAAGCTCCCAACCATTAAAGCTTACGATGGCACTGGTGATCCCGCTAATCATGTTCGGACCTTCATGAACGCTCTGTTACTCCAGCCCGTCACTGAAGCGATCAAGTGTCGCGCTTTTCCCCAAACCTTGAGTGGGATGGCCCAACATTGGTATAGTCGCCTACCCCCTAATTCTATCTCTTGTTTTGCTGACTTGAGCAGGGCTTTCATAGGGCAATTTGTTGGAAGCAAAACACATGCAAGAGCTCTGCCTCTCTAATGAATTTGCATCAAGGTAAGAACGAATCGCTCCGAGAGTATATGAATCGTTTTACCAAAGAAGCCTTGAAGGTCCCAGATCTAGATCAGAAGGTAGCCATGATTGCACTCCAACAAGGCACCACTGATGACAATTTTCGCCGGTCTCTAGCCAAAAGGGCTCCGAACAATATGAACGATTTGCAACAGAGAGCCGGAAAATATATAAAGGCGGAGGAAAGTTTGAGAAAATCCCAGAACAATCAGGGACCGAATACCAACTTCAAGAAGCGTGGGAATGATACGGAGTATAATGCTGAGAATAAGTACTCCCGGAAGGAAGATGAGGAAAAATCGCCTTCTAAAAAGAAGATGGGGCCGAGGTTTGCTGAGTATGCCAGGCTTAACGCCCCGAGGAGTCAAATCCTGTTGGAAATTGAGAAGGATGAAAGTGTTAGATGGCCGAAGCCTATAAGGACCGATCCGGAGAAACGTAACAAAGATTTATATTGTCGATTCCACAAAGACACGGGACATAAGACCGATGATTGCCGGCAGTTGAAGGATGAGATTGAGTTCTTGATCCGAAGAGGCAAGTTATCCAAATTTACCAAAGATGGAGACAAGAATCATCGAGACAGTGATAATCGTGGAAGAGACAATGATGACAAGAGAACCCAGCCTCGAGGGCCTGTGATTAACGTGATCTCCGGAGGACCTACAGCTGCAGGAACCTCAAGTAATTCACGGAAAGCTTATGCGAGGGAAGTAATGAGTATAGTTGGAGAACCCCCGAAGCGGGCAAAAATTGACTATGCAATGGCATTCGACAACGTCGACCTCGAGAAGGTAAAATTTCCCCATGATGACCCCTTAGTAATTACACCAGTGATTGGAAACTCGTCCGTGAAGAGAGTGCTCATTGATAATGGAGCCTCGGTAGATATTTTGTTCTATGATGCCTATGAAAAGATGGGATACTCCGATACTCAACTGACACCCTCGGATATGCCTATATATGGCTTCAACAATGTGGAAACCAAGATTGAAGGCATGATCCAACTCCCTGTAACTATGGGTACCGAACCTAGACAAGCCACATGCATGATAAATTTCTTGGTTGTTAAAGCTTCGTCGACCTATAATGCCATCCTTGGAAGGACTGGGATACACGCTTTTAAGGCAATCCCGTCCACTTACCACATGAAGATTAAATTCCCGACTAGGAATGGAATTGGAGAAGAATTAGGAGATCAGAAAATGGCCCGAAGCTGTTATATTGGGGCATTAAGATCTAGAGGATCTAGACATCTGAGAAGAGGAAGAAAGAAGAGGCAAGCCCGCCGAAGACTTGATTCCAGTCCCATTGTATACTGAGGAACCCGAAAAGGTTACTTATATTGGAGCCTTACTTCCGGAAGGCTTGAGGCAAGAACTAATGAGGTTCTTGAGGAACAATCGAGATGTTTTTGCTTGGACAACAGCTGATATGCTAGGTATCGATCCCTCATTCATGACCCATAAGTTGAATGTAAACCTCGAGAGGAAACCTATTAAGCAAAAGAAGAGGAATTTCGCTCCCGAAAGGCAAGAAGCCATTAAACAGGAGGTCGATAAGTTGCTGGAAGCTGGGTTTATTGAGGAGATTCAATTTCCGGAATGGCTATCTAACCCTGTCATGGTCAAGAAGGCCAATGGAAAGTGGAGAATGTGCGTAGACTTCACTGATCTGAATGATGCTTGTCCCAAGGATTGTTTCCCTCTTCCGAGGATAGACACATTAATAGATGCCACCACTCTTATCAAAGCCCGTAGAGGGCGAAACCCTGTATGTATACTTAGCTGTCTCGGAACAAGCACTAAGTGCCGTCTTGGTTCGGGAGGAATCCAAAGTCCAGAAACCAGTATATTATGTGAGCAAGGTTCTGCATGGAGCGGAGCTCAATTACTCAGTGATCGAAAAGTTTGCTTTGGCCATGATTACGGCCTCGAGGAAGTTGAGACCTTACTTTCAGTCTCATAAGATAGAAGTCCTGACGGACCAACCTCTCTGAAATGTTATACATAGCCCTAAGGCTAGTGGAAGATTAATCAAGTGGGCAATTGAGCTTGGAGAATTTGATATCCGATATAAGCCCCGAACGGCGATTAAAGCTCAGGCCTTAGCTGACTTCCTAGTTGAATGCACCATTAGCAACCAGGAAGTCGGGGGGCAAGGAGACAAGGTAGAAGAACCTGCTAAGGAAGAAAAACCTAAAGAATATTGGCTACTATTTTTTGACGGGGCTTCAAAAACAAAAGGTAGTGGTGCGGGACTTGTGCTCCAAAGCCCTGACGGCTTTACAGTGGAATACGCTATTAAGTTAGACTTTCCGACCACTAATAACGAAGCAGAGTATGAAGCATTAATAGCTGGACTTGGTCTAGCTAGAACCTTGAGGGTAAAGAATTTGAAAGTCTGTGGTGACTCAAAGCTTGTAGTCTTCCAAGTGAATGGTGAGTTTGAAGCCCGTGAGGAGGCTATGATGAAATACCTAAGGATTGTAAAGACCCAGATGGCACTATTCGAAGAATGCTCCGTAGAATATGTGCCCCGGGAGGAGAACACCAAGGCTGATGCCTTATCACAATTTGCATCCTCCGACGATGAGGTATGCTCAGGACGCGTTTATTATCAGGTTTTGAGAACCCCAAGCATCGAAGCAAAGTTAGTTGCCCCTATTGACACAGGGGCCACTTGGATGGATGAGATTAAGTTGTACTTACAAAGCGGTCATCTACCGCCTAATGCTGATGAAGCGCGAAAGTTATAGGTGAGGGCCCTTAAGTATGTACTCATTGAGGGGGTCTTATATAGAAAATCGTTTGTGATCCCTTATTTGAGATGTTTGAGGCCGGATGAGGCTCGAGAAGCCCTTAGAGAAGTTCATGAAGGGGTATGTGGCCAACACCTCGGTGGAAGAGCGCTAGCTCATAAAGTAACCCGCCTTGGATTCTATTGGCCAGATATGCTAAAGCACGCTCAAGACTATGTGAAAAGGTGTGATCGTTGTCAAAGGTTTGCGCCCGTTGTACGACAGCCACCCGAGATGCTGACGTCTATCAATACTCCTATCCCCTTTGCGATGTGGGGGATGGATATTCTTGGACCGTTTCCACTTGCTAGTGCGCAGAGAAAGTTCCTATTGGTTGCGATCGATTATTTCACTAAGTGGATTGAAGCCAAGCCGTTGGCCAAGATAACCACTAAGCAAGTTGCGCAATTTGTGTGGGAAAACATTATCTGCAGGTATGGAATACCTCGAGTCATGGTTACAGACAATGGAACTCAGTTTAATAATGCTGAGTTTAGAAGTTATTGTGAGGATTACTCGATTGAGTTACGCTTCACTTCAGTTGCCCATCCTCAAGCTAATGGACAAGCTGAGGTGGCCAATAGAATAATCCTTGATGGACTGAAGAAAAGAGTTGAGAAAGCCCAAGGGTCATGGGCCGATGAGGTACTCCCTATACTATGGGCGTATCGAACAACTTGTAAAGTTTCAACTGGGGCAACCCCCTTTCAGCTGGCTTATGGAGCCGAGGCAGTGGTGCCACTTGAAATCACTCATACATCCTCCAGGGTCCAGCAGTATGAGCCAGAAGCCAATGAAGAAGGTATGAGGCTTGCGCTTGATATGATTGATGAGATTCGTGACAAAGCTCATGCTAAGATTGTGGAAAACCAGAAACGAGCTTCCTATTACTATAATCTACGGGTTAAGGAGCGATACTTCTGGGAAGGAGATCTGGTACTTAGAAAAATTGAAGCTTCCGGAGTGGGTCCCAAAGGCAAGATGGCTCCAAATTGGGAAGGCCCCTACCAGGTTAAGGCCGTCACGGGCCATGGCTCATACAAGCTCCAGACCTTGGAAGGGGTTGAAGTTCCTAGAAGTTGGCATGCAACCAACTTAAAGATATATTACATTTGATATCTATTCTATAATAACAGAAGTTAGTAGTTACCGCAAGAATAAGGTCATGTTGACCACTGCCATGTAGTTGATTTCCGAAAGTAGTTTATCTCTTTTACTATGATATTAATAAAGTCCTGAGGATTATCTAACTTGTTTATTCAAGTTATTCTTACTTATGTTTCCACCTGTGTTTTCTTCAATAGACAACCACGAGTTTCAAAGTTTGGACTTACACGCTTGAAGCTAGAAATCCTAAGTACGAACCACTTTGGATAGAAAGCTCATAAAATAATATACTGGCTCGTAAGAGATAAACCCTGCAGGGTGATTACAAAAATCAGAAGATTATTCTAAGACTTGGTCTCCCAAGTTTAATTTTAATCCTAAGTTAAGGATGTTTCATTGTTAGGTTTGAAATCCCAAACTTAATGCACGATATGCAGAAAAGCGTAAAAAGGCATAAGACGAAAGTTAATCCAAAAAGTATTCTAAGTAAAGAATGCTGAATATGCAAGATTAAAAGGTGAGACAAAAGAGAATTTAAATATATAAGTTAAAACCCCGAAGGGTATAAATATCTGAATAATTACAAAAACAAGCCACGCAGGGCTTAAAAGGAAACCTAGCCTAAGGAAGCCCATCATCGAAGGCATCATCCTGGACCTTCTCAGTCTCCTGGACTTCAAGTTCCCGGGCATCCTTCTCTTGGGCCTTATCCTGGGCTTCATCTTGGGCCTCCCCACCCTTCCCAAGATCCATCTCATCCAAGTGGGAATCTTGGATCACGAGAACCTCGGTTGGAATCTCCAAAGTTTGGGAGTCCACAGGATGCGAATCCTCGAGATCCTCGACCGCCATCGGGGAAGGGGTCTCCTCCCCGGGAAGCTTCGGAACAGGGAATCGTTCCAGTGTGACTCCCTCGATCTGGGAGCCGAGTTCCTCTATGATCCTTTCCCAACAGGATTTGAAGGTCTCGGGAAAAGATGCGTCGAACTCCGCGGCCAGAAGGTCGTCAAATTCTTGGGACTTTTTAAAGTCCTCCACCGCCTCCTTCCGAACCCTTGCCAGCTCCGCCTCCAAAGTACGGACCTTCTCTTGTTCGGCCACCAGCTCGGCCTCCACCCTCCGGAACTGCTCAAAGTTAGCGGTCGAGGCTTCGAAGTAACGATCGCGGTCACGTTCCGCGATCGACTTCTCGGCCCTGACCGCCTTCAAGTTGTGAACCGCAGCTTGGAGGTAGGTGTTGACCTACACAAAATGAGGAAGTTAGAAGAAGAAGAAATTATCTAAGTTAGGATAAAACTTAGAAACAATGCATTGGGCTTACTGTCGCCACGGCTTGGGCCCCCAGAAGCTCGATCTGGAGATCCTCGGACGATTCCACTACGTGGGCTCGATCCCGGGGAGTAATCATGTTCCGGGACCACTCCGCGGCGGCCCGAGAATCTCCCACCATGGTATCCTTCTTAAGAAGACCCCACTCCACGACGTAGGGGCCTGAATCCTCCTCTACGACGTAGCGGTGGTTTCGCGCTTCTTAAATATGCTCCCTAAAGCAACTTGGGCTGCAAATCAGAAACACGAAAAGTTAGAAGCCCAATTTATAAAGGTAAAGAGAAGTTTATTAAAAACGCAAGTGGATGGGGCATACCCTCAGGGCCCAAATCGCTAAGCCCATGTAACTGGAGGGAGGCCTCCGAGATAAGCAACGAGCAATGGTGGAGGTTGTCCCCCGTTAAAACCCTAATTGCAGCCTCTTCCTCGACCCCCAACTTAAGGGACCGCATCGTTCCGTCCTCGGCCCGGCTGAAATCCGAGTAAAAGTAGTCGGCCCAATCGGCCCCTTCCATGTATAAATAAAACCATTGTTTCTTCCAATTCGGAAGAGAATCAGGGGCCGAGTCAGAAACGAAGATGCTGCGGCCCAAAGTCCGATATTGGATTTTGACCCAGCCTTCGTCATTTGGGGCGTTCACAAACTTAAAAAGATATCTAAATACAGCCACGCTGGGCTCTAAGTTATGCTTCTTGCACTGGACCAAAAAACAATTTATGAACCTCCAGCCATTGGGCTGGAGTTGGGTTGGACATACCCGGGCTTCAGCTAAAAGTCTATAAACAAACATTGGGGGAGGCAATCTGAACCCAACATAGAAGGTCTCTTTGTAAATCCTAATTGCCCCGGGCTTTGGGTAGCAAGCCCGGTCATTTGGGCCTGGGAGCTCGGCCCTGTAAGGGTGTTCAATTCCAAACAGCTTGCTCATAATATCAATATCTTTTTGGGTGAGCTTAGTGGGATAATTATAAGCATCTAAATGAAGCAAATTGGGGAACGCTTGACCAAATTCACTTAATAAATCTCTAAGTGAAAAAACGCTAGCATGAACGAGGGATTTTTTACCTCGGTTAACGCGAGAACGAGCAGCGGGCTGTTGAGAAAGCTGGGATTGCTGTGAAGATGAAGAATCCGCCATTGATCTTCAAAGAATGAAGGCTGATGTTAGGTCCAGATATGATTGTAGAAGGGGGGGGGGGGTTGAATACAATCAGTACCAAATCGTCGCGGAAGTGAATCTGATTGAATATGATTTGTTAATCAGATTTTAATCAATTAATATAACAATGTTTGAAGTCGTTATATAATTAAAATGGTTCAGTTTTAATGTCCACTAAAGTTCGTAGAATAAATTCGACAGGGTATATTCTAGATTTAGTGATTAAAACAACCGGGTTATCAAAGCACAGAAAACTGTGGATATAACGATCAAGCAAGTTACAAACAACTTGAAAGCTTTACAAATGCTTTGAATACAAAGTGAATGAACACTAAAAATGAAGGATGCAATGCCATATTTATAGGCAAAGCATTTGTACTTGTAAGACAATTGAAAGACAAGACAATTGTGAGTAGCAAAGACAATGTAGCAAGGGCAAGACAATTTCAGATTGCCTTGCAAGCACAAGACACAGCAGAAAGACAATTTTAAGGCTAGCAAGACAATTTAACACTCGGTCAGACAATTATATTGTCTTGGCAGTGTTGTTCTCTCGGCCAGACAATCCAATTGTCTTGGCAGTGCACCTTCGGTCAGACAATCAAAGATTGTCTTGAAAGACTCAGGAATTGTCTTGCAGGCATTCCCTCGGTCAGACAATCACAGATTGTCTTCCAGGCAATCACAAAACTTCGGTAGGACAATCCACTTTGTCTTGGCAGAGAACACACGGTCAGACAATTTGTCTGGCAGACTTCTAGAATTCTTCGGTAAGACAAAGACAGATTGTCTTGGCGTTTGCTCCATTCATCCTAGAAACAGATTCGGTAAGACAATCTTGGATTGTCTTACTGAGTTTGTTTTGATGATTTAAGGATGTAAATTAAGATATATATTAAATAGAAAATTATCCACTTAATTAAATTAATCATATAACTTCATAAATTAAATTAATTCATGAGTGAATTAATTTAATAAATAAATTACATAATTAATATAATTATTTATGAAGTGAAATAATAATCTATTAAATATTAAATCACCCCTTCTTCAGTAGAATAGCTTCCCGTCTTCTTTAAACATTAATAACTCCGTCTTGATTAGTCGAACGAACGAACCACCAACTCTGCTTGACTTCAAATATTCAATTTGAATAACTGATACACAGATGTACTGTCTGGTTCATCTGTATCTAGTTAAATCAAATATTCTTTGTCAAATAAACATTTAAGAATTTGATTTGTTCGTCGAGTCTTCGTCTTGTAAGTACTTCTTCATTAAATGGAATCTTCTGATATAATAAAGTATAGAAACTTTATATCTTCTGAACTCCTGGACGTGCCACAAAAGATTATTTGTGCACTGAGGCTTGAACATATTAATGAACTTCTTTCAGTGGTGTGCAGCAGCATCCTGGAATTTATCTGACATATAATTCCCATAAATCATTTGACGTTCTTCGTACGGATTCCGTTGACTTGCTATTTACTGAGCTTTCTTATCTGAGTTGAGTTGTACCTCTTTAAATACAAATAGGCTGAACATATGCCTTTCAATCTCCCCATATTTGTTTGTTAACATAACATGCAAATTTCCTAGAGGATAACTCAACTAACAGATAAGACAAAGATTTAAACAAAGGAATGTAAATAGCAAAAGTTTATGGCTTGCATTGAACATTAAACCATATTCATAATAGATTACAAAAGGATGTTCCTTGAACATATCTAACAAAATATCCTAATCAATCTATTCACTCAGAACGAGTGACTTCTCCTTCTTCAGCATCTGAACAGTGAATAATTGGAGTAGAAGGCTCATTCTGAGTAGGCTCTTCAGCTGCAGTGGATTCTCCACGCTTCTTTCTTTCACGAGCCAATGAAAGATAATATTGAACCTCTATATCCACAGGGTCTTCGATGAAATCTGCTGGCTGAGATTGGTTGATATACTTCATCTTCCTGAAGTATTGTTGAATATTTCTCCTTGTGCAGTAGTTCACAATCTCAGTATCAGCATCAACTTTGGCCTTAGTAGCGAAGCCCTTGGTACGTAGAATTGTAGATACTAGAACCAACTGACTCACATCATACTTAAGAAGATGTTGGTGGTCTAGGTAGAAGGTTCCAAATTTTCTCTCGTGAATGAACTTGATACAGTAAGGCTTTCTGACAACTTGTGGACTGTTATGAATAGCACAATCCATAAGTCTGTCACGTAGGAGTTCATTCAGATTCGAGCTGCGTCTGATCTTGTTACGAATCACCCAGATTTCAGTTAGAGATAGAAACTTGAATAAATCAATTGAAACCCTGAATGTTCCGTTTCTCTGAGTAGAAATAATGATCTCCCATTCATTGAGAAGATTCTTGACACCAATAGTTATATATTCTAACTCGAGAGCAAGAGCACGCATAAACATATCTTCATTAGGGTTAGCCTCTCTCAGGTCATAAATGAAGGATTTGAATTTACCATCATTGAAAGGTTCCCTTTGAGGTCCAGAGAGGATTTGTCTTGCAATATCCCAGCTTTCACCAACTTTCCTGGAGATATCCTCTCTCTTTTCCTTGCACTTAGCATCCCACAGTTTCTGTTTCTCCAGCTTGACCAACTCATCAGTTGTCCTTTTCTCATCCACCAGTTTCTGCAGTTCCTGAAGCTTTGCTTTGCTAGCTTCATGTTGAGCTTTAAACATCTTGACCTTTTCCATGTGCTCAGGATCTACAGACTGATCTTCATTGAAAAGAAAGCCTTCCTCGAAACGACCTTCTTCCTCAGCTTCAAAATAAGCAGAGTCAAATGCATCATCATCATCAACATCTTCAGGAATGTTGTCATAATCCTGATTAGTGAAGATGTTCTCAGTTTCAGGCATTTTGCCTTTAGATTTGCTAGCTGCAGAAGAGTCTTTTTCACTTGCTCCTTCTCCACCCTTATCACTCCTATCAGTATCACCACCCTTGTCACCACCCTTATCACCCATGTCACCAGCACCAGCATTGCTGTCATCCTTATCTTTGTCATCCTTATCCTTCTCCCCCTTAGTTGAGGGATCCTCTGGAGTAGACTGAGATGTTGACGGATTGATCTTTAAGTGTTGAACAACTTGAGCCAAAGTTTGCTCCAAGTTGTCTAGCTTCGTCAGACAGAGCTCCTGAGTTGTATCAAATTTGTCCATCCGAGAGTGAATACCCTTGACATGAGCATCTAATTCCTGTTTGAGGGAAGAAAATGAAGGATCAACAACCTTTTCTTGTAGAGTCACCAACTCTCCACTTCTGAATCTTGCATTCTCAGCATTCAACCTTTCTATCTCAGCCCTGAGAGCAGCCATTTGTTCCTGTAACAGATCTGTGTTGGTGTGTGCACTCACCTCACGAACACTCAAAGATTTTTCACTATCCTCTCGTGCATGTGTTTCGCTCGGTGTTTGCCTGATTTCACTCGTGTTTGTCACACCGTCACCAGTACCTGTATATACAACCATAGTTCCCTGAGATGGAACTGTAGGTTGTGAAGGAACAAATTGTCCTCCGAATGCCTGTGAAGGCGGATGTACTTGCAGGTTGCCAAGTAGATCCTGATCCAAAACGAAAGAGTGATCAGAAAGATTTTCATATAACATGTTTTGAAATTCTGTGCTCTCTCTAAGTGAAGAATCAAAAGACACAGGTTCAGTGTTTACTAGCGTGAGTGCTAGTTGTGTGCTTGACTCTTTACAGGATACCGCGGTCGGACGGCCAATTTCAATAAATGCATTCTGTGGAGAGAATGAATCTAGAGACTGTATATTTACCGTTTCAGAGTCCAAATCCTTTTGGGAGGAAATGGATGCAGCTGCAGTTGTCTCTGGTTCTGCCACCCTTTGCTTCTTATGAGACAGAGCTGCGGGATCTCGTAAAAGTGCACTCCCACTCCGTTTCCGGGCTACCTTTCTAACAACAGGGGTTGAAGTAGTGTTGTTTGAAGTGTTTGAAGAAGAATCAGTAGTTGAAGCGGAAACATCAGCTTGGATATGAACCTGGGTGTTTTCAGGTTCAATGCTGGGAGTCTGGAAATCAAATCCAATATCACAATCAAAATCTGCAATATCAATATTAAAGGTATCAGTGAGATTAGAAAGTACCTGAGCTACCTGTAAATCTGTCCTGAAGTCCTGTAGCTCTGGATTGATAGCAGAATCAGCAGGCAGAGGCTGAGAAGTGGATTGTGGTGGAGGAATGGTATGTGTATGTGTAGGTGAAGGTATTGGTTCAGATTGAGAGGGAAGAATGGAGGCTTGTTGGTCTGGGAAGAAGTTGTATTGTGGAGGGGATTGATGTTGAGATTGGTGAGGAGAATTGTAATCTGATTGGTGAGGTGATTGTTGTGGTGAATTGTAAGGAGGGTTGTAGGGAGAGTAATGTGAGGATTGGCTGGATGATTGGTAGTCTTGGAGGAGTTGAAGTGGTTGATAGTTTTGAGGAGGTGATTGTTGTTGCGGTTGTTCTTGTTGTTGAGCTTGTTGTTGTTGTTGTGGTTGATATTGTTGCTGTTGTAGTGGCTCTGGAACTTGTACTGGCTGAAAAGGAACACTGAATTGCTCGAGCATGAATGGAGTCACCACCAGTGGTACATTGTCATGCTTTTTCTTGTTGACCAGCCTAGTTTGAATCTTGGCACAAGTCCTCTGAATAGGAACAACAGGAGAATCGACGTACATGTGCCTATCATCAGCATTCATCTTATCATTCATGAACAACATCAGGAATCTGGGGTAGAAGCATTCAACTTTGTCATTCTTTTGAATTGATCTCTGTGCAACAGACCCCATCTTCCTGATAATCTCCCTCAGCAATATCTTCCCAAAATTGATTCGACGGTTATAAGCTATGCTGAATCCAAAGATTTGTAGCATTGAAGATATATTCCCAAAGTTCTTTCGATTAGTGGGAGCAAACACCTTGGCAAGGGTGTCAAAGAACACATCCCATTCAGCTTTCAGATTTCCCTTTGACATCTTCGGGAGAAAAATCTGACCCTGATAGTGAATATCCTGAAAGAACTGTCTCAATTCATCCTCTGAGGGATCTGGCTCAAAATTGTCCCTAGGAAGTCCTAAGATCCGGTTCACATCATCGACAGTGATTACAATACGTTTCCTATTAGGCAGATCCCCTATGATCTTGTAATTCTCCAGAGTCGTAGAATTGACAGCATTTGAGTAGAAGTCAAAAAGAGGTTGCAGCTTAATCGGAATATCTGCAGTCAGTGCCATACTGACTAAACTCTGTCGCGAAAGAAATCTAACCCAAGTCCGGAATCTATCAGAACAGTCATCGGGGTTAAGACTGGCACAGTAGTTAGTCTCAGCAACCACGAATTCTCCGGCCATTTTTAATAATTAAAAATTGAATTAAGCGAGAATTTTTCAAATTAAATGTGAATTCTCAAATGTCTCGCAAATTTCAACTATTAATTAAAGCTGATTAATTAATTAATAATTCGAAATATTAACAAAAATATCGAATTAAAATTTAATTAATCTTAAATGGCACTTAATCAATTAATCCAAAAGCTAGCCAAACAAACAAGTCCTTAAATCCAAATAACCCAACAATGCCAAACGCGCCTTTAAGTCCAAAAGCCCCAATTTTCACTAACTCCAAACCAAACGCAGCCTTAAATCAAAATTCCAAGAACCCTAACTTCAAATCGGCTTAAAATCGACTCGAAGATCACACAAACAATACTATATATTACACAAATATTTTGTAAATTTCAACTTTAATTAAATATAAATACTTATGACTTTAACTTTAATTCAAAAAGATGAATTAACTTAAAATCAAATATTTATGCTTAATTAATTTTGAAAAATACAAAATAATTACAAATAATTATCTAAATGCTTAGGGAATATCACAGGGGAGTATATGAGCACTTAGAAAGTTACAGACTAATATACAAACATGCATAATTACTCAGAATATTATCAGATAACATACAGAAAATCATATAAAATCTAATAATATAGATATAATTATACAGAAAATTCACAAAAATATATAAAAACATATAATACATATGAAAAATATATACAAGAGAACTATGTCATATTTAACATCCCTACCTCACAAACCAGCTTAGAGAAAGTGGATTCATCCAGTGGTTTAGTGAAGATGTCAGCAATTTGCTCAGTCGTGGGTACAAAATGTAACACCACTGTACCATTCATGACATGTTCTCGAATGAAATGATACCTGATATCAATGTGCTTGGTTCTTGAATGTTGAACCGGATTGTTGGAAATGGCTATGGCACTTGTATTATCACAAAATATGGGAATTTTGTTTACTACAACACCATAATCATTCAGTTGGTTCTTGATCCACAAGATCTGAGCACAGCAGCTTCCAGCAGCTATATATTCAGCTTCAGCAGTAGAAGTAGACACAGAGTGCTGCTTCTTGCTATACCAGGAAACCAACCGACGTCCTAGAAATTGACAGCTTCCAGACGTACTCTTCCTATCAATCCTGCATCCTGCATAATCAGAATCTGTATAGCCGGTTAAGTCAAAACCAGTATTCTTAGGGTACCAAATACCTAATCCAGGTGTACCCTTAAGATATCTAAAGATTCTTTTGACGGCTATAAGATGTGATTCTTTAGGATCAGCTTGGAACCTAGCACACAAACATGTTGCAAACATGATATCTGGTCTACTTGCAGTAAGATAAAGTAGAGAGCCAATCATACCTCGATAGCTTGTGATATCAACTTTCTTACCAGATTTATCCTGGTCAAGCTTTGTGGCAGTGGCCATGGGTGTCTTTGCCGGTGAAGAGTCTTCTAGATTGAACTTTCGAAGAAGATCTCTGACATACTTGGATTGGCAAATGAATATTCCATCTTCCTTTTGGCTTACTTGAAGACCAAGGAAGTAGGACAGCTCACCCATCATACTCATCTCATAGTTACTCTGCATTAACTTAGCAAATCTCTTGCACAAGTTATCGTTAGTAGAACCAAATATAATGTCATCAACATATATTTGAACAAATATCATATCATTATCATGCAATTTGTAAAAGAGAGTTTTGTCTATGACCCCTCTAGTAAATTTATTTTCAATTAAAAATTCAGAGAGGGTGTCATACCATGTTCTTGGTGACTGCTTGAGTCCATAGACAGCTTTGAATAGGAAGTATACAAAATCAGCAAACTCTGGATTTTCAAAGCCAGGGGGCTGTTCCAGATATACTTCTTCTTCTAGCTTTCCATTCAGAAATGCACTTTTCACATCCATTTGATATACCTTGAAGTTGGAGTGTGCAGCAAATGCAAGAAATATTCTGATGGCTTCAAGACGAGCAACTGGAGCATAGGTTTCATCGTAATCAATTCCTTCTTCCTGAGAATAACCTTTTGCAACCAGTCTGGCTTTGTTTCTTACAACAATGCCATCACCATCTAACTTGTTACGGAAGACCCATCTAGATCCAATTGTAGACTTTCCTTTTGGTCTTGGAACCAGGGCCCAGACTTCTTTTCTCTCAAATTGATTGAGTTCTTCTTGCATGGCAAGAACCCAATCAGGATCAGCAAGTGCTTCATCAACTTTCTTTGGTTCTAATTGTGATAGAAAACCAGAGAACAGACATTCATTTGTCGTAGCACTTCTAGTCCTTACACCAACATCAGGATCACCAATAATTAGATCAAAGGGATGATCTCTGCTCCAAATCCTTTCCCTTGGAAGTTGTGTCCTTGATGATTCAGCAGTATCATCATTAGGCTGATGTGTGTGACTAGTTGATCCATCAGCTCCCCCTGAGTTGTTGCCAGGTTGACTTGATGATCCACCACTGGCATCAGTGGAATCTCCAGCATTATTGCCATTTCCTCCACCATTGCCTGGATCATTATCATTGTTGTCAGCTCCTGTTGCAACCTCAGGTGGAATATCATCATCTGAATCAGAGTCTGGATAGTTGTCAAACTTCAGAGACTCAGATGGATCAACAGATTGTATACTTGGAAGTTTAGTGTCATCAAATGTAACATTGACACTAACTTTCACTGACAGAGTATCAATTATAAAAACTCTATAAGCATTATTTGTATAACCAACAAAAATTGCTTCAGAAGCCTTTGGCTCAAACTTGTTCAAGTTCTCTTCACCATCCTTGAGAACATAACACTTGGCTCCAAAGACATGAAGATGTTTGACATAAGGTTTCTTGTTGTTATACAGATGAAATGGAGTTTTCATATGATCCTTGTTGATCAAAGTTCTATTCTGGGTATAGCAGGCAGTAGACACAGCTTCAGCCCAAAAGTACAGAGGAAGCTTTGCTTCAGCAATCATAGTCCTTGCAGCTTCGATCAGTGTACGATTCTTTCTTTCGACGACTCCATTCTGCTGAGGAGTTCTTGGTGCTGAATACTGCCTTCTAATTCCCTTTTCAGAGTAAAAGTTGATTAGAGTTTGATTTTTAAACTCAGTTCCATTGTCTGATCTTACAGCTTTTACAGGAACACCTTTTTCCAACTCAACCAACTTGATATGATCAATTACTGTCAGGGGAGTTTCATCCTTAGAAGCCAGGAAGTAAACCCAAGTAAATTTTGAGAAGTCATCAACATATATTTGAACAAATATCATATCATTATCATGCAATTTGTAAAAGAGAGTTTTGTCTATGACCCCTCTAGTAAATTTATTTTCAATTAAAAATTCAGAGAGGGTGTCATACCATGTTCTTGGTGACTGCTTGAGTCCATAGACAGCTTTGAATAGGAAGTATACAAAATCAGCAAACTCTGGATTTTCAAAGCCAGGGGGCTGTTCCAGATATACTTCTTCTTCTAGCTTTCCATTCAGAAATGCACTTTTCACATCCATTTGATATACCTTGAAGTTGGAGTGTGCAGCAAATGCAAGAAATATTCTGATGGCTTCAAGACGAGCAACTGGAGCATAGGTTTCATCGTAATCAATTCCTTCTTCCTGAGAATAACCTTTTGCAACCAGTCTGGCTTTGTTTCTTACAACAATGCCATCACCATCTAACTTGTTACGGAAGACCCATCTAGATCCAATTGTAGACTTTCCTTTTGGTCTTGGAACCAGGGCCCAGACTTCTTTTCTCTCAAATTGATTGAGTTCTTCTTGCATGGCAAGAACCCAATCAGGATCAGCAAGTGCTTCATCAACTTTCTTTGGTTCTAATTGTGATAGAAAACCAGAGAACAAACATTCATTTGTCGTAGCACTTCTAGTCCTTACACCAACATCAGGATCACCAATAATTAGATCAAAGGGATGATCTCTGCTCCAAATCCTTTCCCTTGGAAGTTGTGTCCTTGATGATTCAGCAGTATCATCATTAGGCTGATGTGTGTGACTAGTTGATCCATCAGCTCCCCCTGAGTTGTTGCCAGGTTGACTTGATGATCCACCACTGGCATCAGTGGAATCTCCAGCATTATTGCCATTTCCTCCACCATTGCCTGGATCATTATCATTGTTGTCAGCTCCTGTTGCAACCTCAGGTGGAATATCATCATCTGAATCAGAGTCTGGATAGTTGTCAAACTTCAGAGACTCAGATGGATCAGCAGATTGTATACTTGGAAGTTTAGTGTCATCAAATGTAACATTGACACTAACTTTCACTGACAGAGTATCAATTATAAAAACTCTATAAGCATTATTTGTATAACCAACAAAAATTGCTTCAGAAGCCTTTGGCTCAAACTTGTTCAAGTTCTCTTCACCATCCTTGAGAACATAACACTTGGCTCCAAAGACATGAAGATGTTTGACATAAGGTTTCTTGTTGTTATACAGATGAAATGGAGTTTTCATATGATCCTTGTTGATCAAAGTTCTATTCTGGGTATAGCAGGCAGTAGACACAGCTTCAGCCCAAAAGTACAGAGGAAGCTTTGCTTCAGCAATCATAGTCCTTGCAGCTTCGATCAGTGTACGATTCTTTCTTTCGACGACTCCATTCTGCTGAGGAGTTCTTGGTGCTGAATACTGCCTTCTAATTCCCTTTTCAGAGTAAAAGTTGATTAGAGTTTGATTTTTAAACTCAGTTCCATTGTCTGATCTTACAGCTTTTACAGGAACACCTTTTTCCAACTCAACCAACTTGATATGATCAATTACTGTCAGGGGAGTTTCATCCTTAGAAGCCAGGAAGTAAACCCAAGTAAATTTTGAGAAGTCATCCACAATAACCAAGGCATATCTTCCTCCATCAATGGATGCAACATTCACAGGGCCAAACAAATCCATATGCAACAAATGAAGTGGATCTGTAATGGTATTGATGGTTTTGCCTTTGTGAGATGCTCTCTTCGCTTTTCCTTTCTGACAAGCTTCACAAAGATCATCAGTTGAGAATTCCAGGGAAGGCAAACCTCTCACTAGATCTCTCTTGACTAGAGAGTTCATGGTTTTGAAGTTGAGGTGTGAGAGTTTCTTATGCCATAACCAACTATCTTCAGCAGATGCTTTGGCGTAGAAGCAGTGAACTTCGTTTCCAGGTCCTGAAGACAAATCAGCTACGAATATATTGCCTTTCCTTATGCCACATAGTGAAGGACGCTTATCCTTGATATGTTTAATGATACATATCTCCTTTTCAAAATGAACATAATATCCTTTGTCACAGAATTGACTGACACTCAGGAGATTATGTTGAAGTCCTTCAACTATTGCAATATCTTCTATGATAATCCTTCCAATTTTATACTTGCCATATCCCACGGTACGACCTTTGCTATTATCAGCAAAACTGACTGTAGGGCCAGCTCCTTCTCTTATGTCCTCTAGCAGGGATTTATTGCCAGTCATGTGCATTGACGCTCCACTGTCAAGCACCCAGGTAACACGAACAACTCCACTGGCACCCTGCAAAGGACAACTTGATTAGACAGTCTTTGGGACCCACACTTGATTGGGTCCGGCAGTCTTAAAGAACTGATTTCTATTAGGTAATACAACAGAGCCTCTTGGACTGATACTTGGTTCAGACTTGACTGAACTTACTTCCTTAACAATAGCCTTATAAACCTTAGTTTTAGGCTTTGGAACATAAGTCTCCTTCCTAACATGAGTAGGACTAGCAGTCTTTGATCTTGCATGCTTGTTGTTTGTGTGTTGTCTAGGTGATGTGTTTTCATTTTTAGCATGCAAATTTTTAAAATAAGCAGACATCAAATTGAAAGCACAAGTCATACAATTATCAACACTACAAGATTTATGACATGCATCAAAAGCAGAAACAACAGAAGTATCAGTCATAGTAGTAGGAACATCAATAGATTCTACTCTAACCTTGTTATCAGTTTTAAAGTTTTCAGTAGAATGACACCTATTGTTCTTGTTCTTACTATTAACAAAATTATTGGGCTTGTTGAATTTAGTTCTCTCAGAGTTGACACCTAAACCAGCTTTAGGCAACCTAACATTGCCTTTCACTTTAATTGGTGTCAGGTTTGTCAGAATCTCATCTCTCATCTCATTACTCTCTTTCATTTTAAGGTCTTCCTGTTTTAGTTCATATCTAATGACAACAGGAGTCTCTAAAAGAGGTTCAGCTTCTGAGGTTTTAAACAAAGGTTTAAGGGAATCTTTCAAAACAAAAGGAATCCCTCTCTCTTCAGCACTCTTCTTAAAAGGAGTAATGTTACTAGCCTTACCTACAGATTTGTTATAGTCAAAGCCTATTCCAACAGTTCTCTTGATCTCTTGTTGATCATTAAGTTCTTTGACTATCAAGGAGGCATCCTTAAAGGCTTTACATTTCACTTTCTCTTCGTCTAGCTGAAGTCTTAAAGCAATCTCACCTTTCTCTAGAACTTTGACTTTAGCACATTGTAATCCTAAGTCCATAGTCAATTGTTCTATTTTAGGTTTTAATACTTTCATCTCATTCATTTTATAAGCATGAATTTCTAAGACTAAAGTATCAATTTTAAGATTAGCAGCTTTCATCCTTTTAATAGCATCATCTCTTTCAAGTCCTAATTGCATAAACAGTTTAGGGCATGTAGGATCTACCTGAAAGCTTCCAGCAGGAGGAGGTGAAGATGATCCAGTATTAGCCATGAAAGCAACATTCCCTAGCTGCTCCTCTTCATCACTATCTGTATCATCCCAGCTTTTGCCTTCTGCCAGATAAGATTTGCTTTTGAAACTTTGACTTCCAGAAGTACCATGATGCTTTCTAACCAGTGCATCATACTTCTGCTTCAGCTCATCATACGAATCTTTTCTTTTTCCTTGAACCTTGGGCTGTTTGCATTCAGTTGCAAAGTGTCCAGGTTCACCACAATTGAAGCATTTGAACTTGCTTCTGTCCACCATCCCAGTCTTGTATCCTCCTTTGCTTGTAGAAGATGAATAGCCTCCCTTCTGAAACTTACTAACAGTAGGTTTGTATTTATAGGAAGGGTTCTTCCGGAATCTCATGTTTCCAAACTTCTTGGCAAACAGTGATAGAGATTGATCTTCTAACTGTTCAAGCTCTTCCATTGTATAGAACTCTTCGTCACCACTGGTAGAAGCAGTCTGACCCATCTCAGGTACAACAAATTCCTGAGTAGTCTTAGAAGGAACAACAACATCCTTCTTCTTTTCTTCCAGTACAGGTGACTCAACAACTAGAGCTCTCGAATGGTTCTGTGTTTTACCCCAGCCATATCTCTGTTTACTCTGAACTTGCTCCAGTTCATAAGTTTTCAAAACTCCGTAGAGTCTTTCCAGAGAAATCTCATTCAGATCTCTGCTTTCCCTTATGGCAGTGATTCTGTGTTCCAGATGTTCAGGAAGGGTTAAGAGAAACTTCATGTTGACCTCTTTCTTGTCGTAGAATTTCCCATTCAGATTTAAATTATTTATCAAATTATTAAGTCTGATAAATACTTCTGAAATCCCTTCACCGGGATGAGAACCAAACTGTTCATACTGAGCCATCAGTATCTCTTTCTTGTTTTCCCTAACTTCCTCTGAGCCTTCATTGATAATCTCTAACGTATCCCAGATTTGCTTGGCGTTCTTACAATTTACAACAGCATTGTACATCACTGGATCTAGAGATTCAACCAAAATTAGTTGAAGAGCATCATCTAAATTCATCTGTTCACTCTCTTCATCTGTGAACTCAGAAAGTTCTTTCGGAATGACCTGATGAGGTATCAACACACCATCCTCTTCGTGTGCTAATATGACCTTCATAGGAGTAGTAACACCATTGTCTAAAATCCCAATGTATTTTCTGTTCGTAGTTCGAAGGAATAGGAACATGTGCCTCTTCCATAGGCCAAAGTGTTCCTGGCTGAACGGTGGGATTTTGATGCTACTGATCTTTTGTGTACTCATGTTTAAGGATTTGAAATGAATAGTGTTTGGATGAGATTTGAATTTTTGAAAGAAAAATATTTTAAATTAAAATTAATTTTTGGAATAAAATTAATTCGAATAAAAAATATTTGGACGTTACAGAGTGTGTATAGGATCTGATACGGAAAAATGGTATCAACCGCTCTGATGCCAATTGTTAGGTCCAGATATGATTGTAGAAGGGGGGGTTGAATACAATCAATACCAAATCGTCGCGGAAGTGAATCTGATTGAATATGATTTGTTAATCAGATTTTAATCAATTAATATAACAATGTTTGAAGTCGTTATATAATTAAAATGGTTCAGTTTTAATGTCCACTAAAGTTCGTAGAATAAATTCGACAGGGTATATTCTAGATTTAGTGATTAAAACAACCGGGTTATCAAAGCACAGAAAACTGTGGATATAACGATCAAGCAAGTTACAAACAACTTGAAAGCTTTACAAATGCTTTGAATACAAAGTGAATGAACACTAAAAATGAAGGATGCAATGCCATATTTATAGGTAAAGCATTTGTACTTGTAAGACAATTGAAAGACAAGACAATTGTGAGTAGCAAAGACAATGTAGCAAGGGCAAGACAATTTCAGATTGCCTTGCAAGCACAAGACACAGCAGAAAGACAATTTTAAGGCTAGCAAGACAATTTAACACTCGGTCAGACAATTATATTGTCTTGGCAGTGTTGTTCTCTCGGCCAGACAATCCAATTGTCTTGGCAGTGCACCTTCGGTCAGACAATCAAAGATTGTCTTGAAAGACTCAGGAATTGTCTTGCAGGCATTCCCTCGGTCAGACAATCACAGATTGTCTTCCAGGCAATCACAAAACTTCGGTAGGACAATCCACTTTGTCTTGGCAGAGAACACACGGTCAGACAATTTGTCTGGCAGACTTCTAGAATTCTTCGGTAAGACAAAGACAGATTGTCTTGGCGTTTGCTCCATTCATCCTAGAAACAGATTCGGTAAGACAATCTTGGATTGTCTTACTGAGTTTGTTTTGATGATTTAAGGATGTAAATTAAGATATATATTAAATAGAAAATTATCCACTTAATTAAATTAATCATATAACTTCATAAATTAAATTAATTCATGAGTGAATTAATTTAATAAATAAATTACATAATTAATATAATTATTTGTGAAGTGAAATAATAAT
This sequence comes from Daucus carota subsp. sativus, assembly GCF_001625215.2. Classification (NCBI taxonomy): domain Eukaryota; kingdom Viridiplantae; phylum Streptophyta; class Magnoliopsida; order Apiales; family Apiaceae; genus Daucus; species Daucus carota. The sequence goes on from NC_030383.2 coordinate 24,302,892, forward strand.
CTATTAAATATTAAATCACCCCTTCTTCAGTAGAATAGCTTCCCGTCTTCTTTAAACATTACTAACTCCGTCTTGATTAGTCGAACGAACGAACCACCAACTCTGCTTGACTTCAAATATTCAATTTGAATAACTGATACACAGATGTACTGTCTGGTTCATCTGTATCTAGTTAAATCAAATATTCTTTGTCAAATAAACATTTAAGAATTTGATTTGTTCGTCGAGTCTTCGTCTTGTAAGTACTTCTTCATTAAATGGAATCTTCTGATATAATAAAGTATAGAAACTTTATATCTTCTGAACTCCTGGACGTGCCACAAAAGATTATTTGTGCACTGAGGCTTGAACATATTAATGAACTTCTTTCAGTGGTGTGCAGCAGCATCCTGGAATTTATCTGACATATAATTCCCATAAATCATTTGACGTTCTTCGTACGGATTCCGTTGACTTGCTATTTACTGAGCTTTCTTATCTGAGTTGAGTTGTACCTCTTTAAATACAAATAGGCTGAACATATGCCTTTCAGCTGAAAAACCCAGAAAATGACGAAGGAGGATGAAGATTAGTCGGAATCTGGGAAAATCTTTGAAGATCGCCCGGAAACTGGAGAATGCTTTGAATATCGGCCGGAATCTGGAAAAGACTTGCAGATGGCCGAAAATACGCCTTGAAACTTGCCGAAAAACTAGAAGGTTTTGAGAGTGTTTGGGAGAATTTTTAGCTCTTAACTTGGAAACTTTGGAGTGAAATGAGAAATGAACTCTCAGTCACTCATTATATAGGCAATCCACAACCGGTTCACTTGCCGGTAAACCCTAAAATGAACTGGCTACAGCCCGTAAAATGGGCCTTGGGCCGGTCATTAAGCTTGTCAAAGGCGGGAAGCCCATAAACTTGAAAGATTCGAACCTATTCTAGAAGGATCTCGAGAATTCTGGGAGATACACGCAAAAAAAAAAATATAATAAGCTACATAGGCCTGACAGGTTATAGACTAAGGCCACAACCTATAACGGTAAACATGTTCCTAAGACGATTGGTAGCAAATGCTTTACTTACGAAATAAATATTAACATGTCTCCTTGGCGGGGTTACCCACGCCAAGGAAGCATAATTGAAGCCTTATGAAGGCCTTAAAGCCAACCACGCCCGGGAAGCATATTTCCTAGACGTGGTGTAACAACATGTCTCCTTGGCGGGGTTACCCACGCCAAGGAAGCATAATAATCGAAGCCTTATGAGGGCCTTAAACCCAACCACGCACAGGAAGCACTTCTCCTAGGCATGGTGTAACAACATGTCTCCTTGGCGGGGTTACCCATGCCAAGGAAGCATGTCAGTCGAAGCCTTATGAAGGCCTTAAACCCAACCACGCCCAGGAAGCAAATCTCCTAGGCGTGGTGTAACAACATGTCTCCTTGGCGGGGTTACCCACGCCAAGGAGCATGTCAGTCGAAAACCTTATGAAGGCCCTGGATTCAACCACGCCTAGGAAGCACTTCTCCTAGGCGTGTTACAAAATTAGGTCTCCTTGGCGTCTGTACGCACGCCTAGGAGACATCTTACTCTTGAAAGAGCGTACACAAGCCTGGGAAAACGAAAGCACAGAAAACTGTGGGATCATACGACAAGCAAGTACAAACACACTTGAAAAGCCTTTACAAATTGCTTTGGAATAACAAAGTGATTGAACAAAAAATGAAGGAGCAATGGGCCCATATTTATAGGCAAAGCTATTTGTCCTTGTAAGACAATTTGAAAGACACAGACATATGTGAGTAGCAAAGACAATGTAGCAAGGGGCAAGACAATTTCAGTATTGCCTTGCAAGCACAAGACACACAGAAAGACAATTTTTTAAGGCTAGCAAGACATTTAACACGGTAGACAAGTTATATTGTCTTGGAAGTGTTTCTCTCGGCCAGACAATCCAATGTCTTGGCATGTGCACCTTCGGTCAGACATAATACAAAGAATTGTCTTGAAAGACTTCAGGAATTCTCTTTTGCAAGCAATTCCCTCAGGTCAGACAATCCGATTGTCTTCCAGGCCAATCCAAAACGTCGGTGGACAATCCACTTTGTCTTGGCAGAGAACACAACGGTCAGACAATTGTGATTCCTGGCAGACTTCTAGAATTCTTTCGGTAAGACAAAGACAGATATGTCTTGGCGTTTTGCTCCCATTCATACCTAGAAACAGAGTATTTCGGTTTTAAGACAATCTTGTGATTGTTCTTACTGAGTTTGTTTTTGAATGATTAATTCAGGATGTAAAATTAAGTATATATCTAAATAGAAAAATTTATCCACTTGAATTAAATTATCAATACTCCAATATAATTCATAGTCATAAATAATTCACAAATCTACTTAGATAGTGACATAAGCTATAATACAATTACCCTTTAATATATTTTGAATGAATATACTCAACACCATAAATCACCCCTTCTTCAGTAGAATAGCTTTCCGCATCTCTCTTTAAAACATCTAAACTCCGTGCTTGATTAGTCGAAACGAACGACCCACCACCTCTGCTTGACTTCACAATATTTCAATTGTTAAGTACACGATACACGATGTCTGTCTGTGTTCATACTGTATTCTAGTTAAATCAATATTCTTTGTCAAATAACATTTAGAAATTTGATTTGTTTCGTCGAGTTCTTTCGTCTGTAGTCTTCTTCATTAAATGGAATACTTCTGCTATATAAGTAAGAACTGTAGACCTGACCTCTGACAAGTAGCTAGGCTTATATTAACAATTCTTTCGGGTCACAGTCACTGGAACTTCTGACATAATCCTAATTGCTTCTTACGGATCGACCTATTATGCCTTATAGTTGTGTGGGTTGGGGTACAACAAACCCCACCCACCCAACACCAAAACGTTTTTTTTTTTTTTTTTTTTTTTTTTTTTGGGGTGGGTGTTTTTTGGGGGTGGGGTTTTTTTTTTTTTTTTTTTTCACCCCAAAAACCCAAAACCACACAAAACCCCCCCACCCACACAAACCACACAAAACAAAAACAAACAACCCAACACCCACCAACCCCAAAATAAACCCCCCCACAACCACCACCACACAAACAAAACCAACCACAACACACCACCAACCCCCCCCGCCCCCTAACCCTATGACCCATCACCACTTCCCTCCCACGTTCCCCGCCCCCCAATTTTTCCCCCCACCACCCCCAATCCCCATTACCCCGCCACCCCGGATCCCCTACCCCCTCTTAATTTTTTTTTTTACTGCTTTTTTTTTTCTTATTTTTTTTTTTTCTTTGAGTTGTCACCCCCACCCCCTTTTTTTTTTTTTTTTTTTTTTTTTTTTTTTTTTAACACCAGACCAATCAAATAGGCTGAAACATATGCCTTTCCAAAATCTCCCCATATTTTTTTGTTTAACATAACTAGCAAATTTCAGAGGAACCGAACTAACAGATAAGACAAAATTTAAACAAACTGAATGTCAAATAAGCAAAAGTTATGGCTTGCAATTGAACATAAACCATATTCATAAATAGTATTACAAAAGGATGTTCTTGAACATTCTAAACAATATATCCTAATCAATCTCATTCACCTCAGAACGAGTGACTTCTCCTTCCTCTCAGACATCGAACATGAATATTGGAGAGAAGGCTCATTCTGAGTAGGCTCTTTAGTTCCAGCTGCAGTGATTCCTCCACGCTTCTTTCTTTCACGAGCCATGAAAGATAACTATTGAACCTCTATTCCACAGGGTCTTCGATGAATCTGCTGGCTGAGATTTGTTGATATACTTAATCTGTCTGACTAGTATGTTGAACTATTTCTTCCTTGTTGGCAGTAGTTTCCCACAATCTCAGTATAAGCAATCAACTTTGGCCTTAGTAGCAAGCCCTTGGTACGTAGAATTGTCAGAGACTAGAACCCACTGACTCACATATACTTAAAGAAGAGTTGGTGGTCTGGTAGAAGGGTCCAAAGTTTTCTCTCGGAATGAACTTGATAAGTACGCTTTCTGACAATACTGTGGACTGTTATGGAAATAGCACAATCCATAAGTCCTGTCACGTAGGAGTTCATTCAGATTCGACTGCGCTGATCTTGTTCCGCAATAACCAGCATTCCCAGATGATTAGAGATGAACTTGAATAAATCATTGGAAAAACCCCTGAATTGTTCCGTTTCTGCGAGTAGAAATAATGATCTCCCATGTCCATTGAGAGATTCTTGACACAATAGTTATATATCTAAATACTCGAGACAAGAGCACAGCATAAACATATCTTCCATTAGGGTCTAGCCTCTCTCAGGTGCAATAATGAAGGATTTGACTGAATTTACCAATCATGAAAGGTTCCCTTGAGGCCAGAGAGGATTGTCTTGCAATTCACCAGCTTTTCACCAACTTTCCTTCTGGAGATATCCTCTCTCTTTTCCGTGCCACTTAGCATCCCACAGTTTCTGTTCTCCAGCTTGACAACTCATACAGTGCCTTTCTTTCATCCAACGTTTCTTCTTTCCTGCGTTCCCTGAAGCCTTTGCTTGCTAGCGTCATGTTGAGCTTTAAAACTCGTCACCTTTTCCATGTGCTCAGGAATCTACCGCCTGGCTTCATTGAAAAGAAATGCCTTCGCTCGCAAACGACCTTCTTCTGCTCGCTTCAAAACTAACGCCAGAGTCAAATGCAAATCATCTACACACAGCATTCAGGAATGTTGTCATCAATCCTGATAGTGAGATTGTTCTCAGTTTCAGCATTTTTGCCTTAGATTTGCTAGCTGCAGAAGAGTCCTTTTTTCCCTTGCTCTCTCCACCCTTATCACTCCTCTCAGTATCACCACCCGTTGTCACCACCCTTTCCACCCATGTCCACCAAGCACCAGCATGCCTGGCATCCCATTATCTTTGTCATCCTTAATCCTTCTCCCCCTTAGTTGAGGGATCCTCTGGAGTGACGTAGATGTGACGGATGATCTTAAGTGTTGCAACAATTGAGCCAAAGTTTGCACCACGGTGTCCCTAGCTTTCGTCAGACAGAGCTCCTGAGTTGTATCAACTTTGTCCATCCGAGAGTGATAACCCTTGAATGAGCATCTAATTCCTGTTTGGGGCAGAAAATGAAGGATCAACACCTTTTCTTGTAGAGTCAAACCAAACTCTCCACTTCTGAATCTTGCAATTCCTCAGCATTCAACTTTCCTACCAGCCCTGGAGCAGCACAGTTGTTCCTGTAACAGTCTGTGTTGGTGGTGTGCAACTCACCTCACGAACACTCAAAGATTTGTTCACTATCCCTCGTGCATGTGTTTCGCGTGTTTGCCTGATTCACTCGTGGGTGTTGTCAAACACCGTCACCAGTACCTGTAGATACAACCCTGAGTCATGAGATGGAACTGTAGGTGGTGAAGAACAAATTGTCCTCGGGGGGGGGGGAGGGGGGGAATGCCTTTGAGGCGAGGTACTTGCAGGTTGCAAGTAGATTTCTGATCCAAAACGAAAAGATTGATCCAGAAAGATTTCATATAACAGGTTTTGAATTTCTGTGCTCTCTTAAGTGAAGAATCAAAGACCAGGTTCAGTGTTTACAGCGTGAGTGCTGTTGTTGCTGAACTCTTTACAGGATACCCAGCGGTCGACGGCCAATTTATACATATGCTCCGTCTGTGGAGAGAAACCTGAATCTAGAGACTGTAATTTACCCGTATTCAGAGTCCAAATGCTTCTTGGGAGGAAATGGATGCGCTGCAGTTGTCTGCGGTTCTGCCACCCTTTGCTCTTATGAGACCAGAGCTGCGGCGGGAAATCCGTACAAGTGCACTCCCCCACTCCGTTCCGGGCTACCTTCTAAACAAACAGGGTTGAAGTAAGTGTTTGTTTGACGGTGTTTTGAAGAGATCAGTAGTTGAATCGGGGAACATCAACTTGGATATGACCTGGGTGTTTCAGGTTCAGATGCTGGGAGTCTGGAATCAAATCCAATATACAATCAAAATCTGCAATAATCAATATTAAAAGGTATGAGTGAATTAGAAAGTACCTGAGCTACCTGTAAATCTTCCTGAAGTCCTGTACTCTGGGCATTGATAGCAGAATCAGCAGGCAGGGGCTGAAAGTGGATTGTGTGAGGAATGGGTAGTGTATGTGTAGGTGAAGGTATGTGTTTCAGATTGAGAGGGAAGAATGGAGGGATTGTTTGGTCTGGGAAGGTTGTATGTGGAGTGGATTGATGTTGAGATTGGTGGGAGACATAGTAATACTGATTGGTGAGGTGATTGTTGGTGGTGAATTGTAAAGGAGGTTTGTAGGGAGAGTATGTGCAGGATTTGGTGGAGATTGGTGTCTTGGAGGAGTTGAAGTGGTTGATAGTTTTGCGGCGGGTTGTTGTTGCGGTTGTTCTTTGTTTGAGCTTTTTGTTTGTTGTTGTGGTTTATTGTGCTGTTGTAGTGGCTCTGGAACTTGTACTGCTGAAAGGAAACACTGATTGCTCGGCATGAATGGAGTCAAACCACCAGTGGTACAATTGTCATGCTTTTCGCTGTTGACCAGCCTAGTTTGAATCTTGGCACAAGTCCTCTGAATAGAACAACAGAGATCGACGTAACATGGTGCCTATCATGCAGCATGCTCATCTTATCATCATGAACAACATCAAGGAATCTGGGGAGAAGCATCACTTTGGTCATTCTTTTTGAATTGATCTCTGTGCAAACAGACCCCATCTCCCTGATAATCTCCCTCAGCAATAGCTTCCAAAATTGCTTCGACTGGTATCAAGCTTGCTGAATCCCAAAGATTTGTTAGCATTGAAGATATATTCCCAAGTTCTTTCGATTAGTGGGAGCAAACACCTTGGGCAAGGGTGTCAAAGACACATCTCATGTCAGCTTTCAGATTTCCCTTTGACATCTCGGGAGAAAAATCTGACCCTGATAGTGAATATCTGAAAAGAACTGTCTCAATTCATTCCGTCTGAGGGTCTGGCTCAAATTTCCCTAGGAAGTCAAGATCCGGTTTCACATCATCGACAGTGATTACAATACGTTTCTGCTATTAGGCAAACCCATTAGATCTTGTACTTCTCCGCAGTCCGTCAGAATTGACAGCATTTGAGTAGAAGTCAAAAAGAGTGCAGCTTAATCGGAATATCTGCAGTCCGTGCCAACTGACTAAACTTCTGCGCGAAGGAAATCAACCCAAGCCAGGACATCTCGAAAGTGCTCGTGGTTTACAGACTGGCACAGTTAGTTAGTCTCCAGCAAACCACGAATTCTCGGCCATTTTTAATAATGAAAAATTGAATTAAGCGGACTTTTTCAAAATGAATGTGACTTCTCACATGGTCTCGCAAATTTACAATCAATTTAAAAGCTGTTAATTAATTAATAATTCGAAATATTAAAAAAATAGCGAATTCAAATTTAATACTCTAAATGGCACTCATCAAGTGAAGCCAAAAGGAGGCCAACAAACAAGTCCTACCGAAAAAAAAAGGCAACGCCAACTATCCTAAATCCAACCTACGGAAGGCTGCCCAAGCAGCGCACTGTGAAGCGTCACAATAAGCCCGTCTCAATCGTGTGACACCTAATTTCTCCATACCACCACCTAAACTGCAACATCCAAGAACCCTAACGTCAAAATCGGCTTAACATCGACTCTGAAGACACACAAACAATACTAAACACACAATATGTTTGTAAATTCAACTTTAATAAAATTATAATACTTATGACTTTACTTTAATGCAAAAAGATGAATTATACTTAAAATCAAATATTTATCTTAATAATTTTGAAAAAATACAAATTTATTAAAATAATTATCTAAGCTTATGGGGAATATCACACCGGGGAGTATATGAGAGCCTTAGAAAGTTACAGACTATATACAACCACGGCATAATGATTCGTCAGATATGACAGTTAACAACATGAAATCATATAAAATCTAATAATATAGATACCTAATTATACAGGAAACAATTCACAACAAATAATAAAAACATTATCATACATATGAAAAATATATACAAGAAGAACTATGTTCTATTTAACATCCTACCAGTCACAAACCCAGCTAGAAAAAGTGGATTCAATCCAGTGGTTTAGTGAAGATGTCCAGCATTGCTCCAGTCGTGGGTACACCAAATGTAACACCAACTGTTACCCATTCATTACATGTTTCTCGAATGAAAATGAGACCTGAATAGCAATGTGCTGGTTCTTGAATGGTTGAACCACCGGATTGTTGGAAATGGCTAATGGCACTTGTATTATCACAAAATATGGGAATTTGTTTTACTAACACACCATAATCATTCCAGTTGGTTCTTGATCCACAAGATCCTGAGGAGCACAGCAGGCATTCCAGCAGCTAATATTCCGCTCAGCAGTAGAAGTAGACAAGCAGGGCTGCTTCTTGCTATACCAGGAAAACCAACCGACGTCCTAGAAAATTGAACAGCTCCGACGTACTCTTTCCTATCAATCCTTGCAATCCTGCATAATAGAATCTGTTCTAGAGGCGGTTAGTCAAAACCAGTATTCTTAGTGGTAACAATACCTCATCCAGGTGTACCCTTAAGATATCTAAAGATTCTTTTCGCGGCTATAGATGTGATTCTTTAGGATCAGCTGGACTAGCAACCTAGCACCAACAGTGCACAACATGATATCTGGTTCTCCTTGCAGTAGATAAAGTTAGAGAGCCAACATACTCGGTAGCTTGTGATTATCAACTTTCTTACCAGATTTATTCCTGGTCAAGCTTTGTTGTGGCGGGCCATGGGTATGTCTTTGCCGGTGAAAGAGTTTCTAGATTGAACTTCGAAGAAATCTCTGACATACTTGGATTGGCAAATTGAATATTACTCGTCCGTTTGGCTTACTTGATAAGCCAAGGAAGTAGGACAGTCACCCTCATACTCCTCATAGTTACTCTGCAAATTAACTAGCAAATCTCTTGCACATTATCGTTAGTGAACCAAATATAATGTCCATGCAACATATATTTCACAATAATCATTACATTATCATGGCAAGTTTGTTAAAAGAGGAAGTTTTGTCTATGACCCTCTAGTAATTTATTTTCAATTAAAAATATTCAGACGAGGGGTCATACCAGTTTCTTGGTGACTGTTGCAGTCCATAGAAGCTTGAATAGGAAATAACAAAAATCAGCAAACTCTGGATTTTCAAGCCAGGGGGCTGTTCAGATGATACTTCTTCTTCCTAGCTTCCATTCAAGAAATGCACTTGTCACATCCCTTATTTATAATCCTGTGAAGTTGGAGGGTGCAGCAAAAGCACGAAATATTCTGATGGCTTCAAGACGAGCAACCTGGAGGCATAGGTTTCACGTAATCAATCTCTTCTTCCTGCAGAATACTTTGAACCTTTCAAACCAGTCTGGCTTTGGTGTCTGACAAACAATGCCATACCCCATCTCACTGTTAGGAAGACCCATCTAGCAGATCCAATTGTGACTTCCTTTTGGTCTTGGAACCAGGGCCCAGACTTCTTTTCTCATAAATTGATGTGGTTTCTTCTGAATGGCAAGAAACCCAATCAGGCTATCAAAGTTGCTTCATAACTTTCTTTGGGTTCTCATAGTGAGAGAAAACCAGAGAACAGGAATTCATTTTGGCGTAAGCAACTTCAGGTCCCTTACACCAACATCAGGATAACCAATAATTAGACAAAGGGATGATCTCTGCCACAATCCTTCCCTTGGAAGTTGTGTCCTTGATTGATTCGCAGTATCATCATTAGGTCGAGTGTGTGACTAGTTTGATCCATTCGCTTCCCCCTGAGTTGTTGCCAGGTTTGACTTGATGATCCACCACTGCAGCGTGCAATCAAGCAGTATTGGCCATGTCCTCCCACCATTGCCTGATCATTATCTTGTTGTCAAGCATCCTGTTGCACCCAGGTGAAATCATCATCTGATACAGAGTCGGTAGTTGTCAAACTTCAGCGACTCGATGGATCACAGGTGTTGGTATCCTTGGAAGTGTAGTGGCACACAATGTAACATTGGACACTACATTCTCACTGACAGAGTTCATTATAAAAACGTCATAAGCATTATTGTGTATAACCAACAAAAATTGCTCAGAAAGCTTGTGGCTTCAAACTTGTTTCAAGTTCTCTTCACCATCCGTGAGCAACAACACTTGGCTCCAAAGGACATGAAGATGTTTGACATAAGGTTTCTTGTTGTTAACAGATGAAATGGAGTTTCATATGACCTTGTTGATCAAAGTTCTATTCCGGTTATAGCAGCAGTAGAAACAAGCTTCAGGCCCAAAAGTACAACGGAAGCTTTGCTTCAGCAATCATTAGTCCTTGCAGCTTCGATCAGTGTACGATTACTTTCGTTCGACGACTCCCATTCTGCTGAGGTTCTTGGTGCTGAAATACTGCCCTTCTATTCCCTTTCCAGTAAAAGTTTGATTAGAGTGTGATTTTTATAAACCTCAGTTCCATTGTCTGATCTTACAAGCTTTTACAGGAACACCTGTTTTCCAACTCAAAAACTGGATAGGACAATTACTGTCAGGGAGTTTCATCCTAGAAGCCAGGAAAGCTAAACCCAGTAAATTTTGAGACGTCTCAACAGATATTTTGAACAAATAATCATAGATCAGCAATTGTAAAGAGAGTTTTGTCTAGACCCTTTCTGTAAATTTATTTTCAATTAAAAACTCAGCGAGGGTGTCATACCCATGTCTTGGTGACTGTGTGAGTCCATAGACCAGCTTTGCATAGGAAGTATACAAAATCAGCAAACTCTGGATTTTCCAAAGCCAGGGGCTGTCAGATATACTTTTCTTCTAGCTTTCCATTCAGAAATTGCCACTTTTCACATCCATTTGATAACCTTGAAGTTGGAGTGTGCAGGCAAATGCCAAGAAATATTCTGATGGCTTTCAAGACGAGCAACTGGAGCATAGGTTTCAATCGTAATCAATTCCTTCTTCCTGAGAATAACCTTTGCAACCAGTCTGGCTTGGTTTCTTAAAACAATGCCATCACCATCAACTTGTTACGGAAGACCATTAGATCCATTGTAGACTTTCCTTTGTGGTCTTGGAACCAGGTGCCCAGATTCTTTTCTCGTCAATTATTGAGTTTCTCTTGCATGGCAAGAAACCCAATCAGGATCACAAGTGCCTTCATAACTTTCTTTGTTCTAATTGTGATAGAAAACACAGAGAACAAACATTCATTTGTCGTAGCACTTCTAGTCCTTCACCACACATCAGGATCCACCAATTAAAGTAGATCCAGGGATGATATCTCTGCTCCAAATCCTTTTCCTTGGAAGTTGTGTCCTTGATGTCAGCAGGATCATCATCAGGCTGATGTGTTGAACTAGTTGATCCATCAGCTCCCCCTGAGTGTTGCCAGGTTGCCAATTGATGATTCACCACTGGCAATCAGTGGAATAATCCAGCATTATTGCCATTTCCTCCACCATTGCCTGGATCATTATCAGTGTTTGTTCATCTCCTGTTGCAACCTCAGGTGGATATATCATCATCTTGAATCGAGTCTGGATTAGCGTTGTCAAACTTCAGAGACTCAGATGGATACAGAGATTGTATACTTGGAAACCCAGTTTAGGTCATCAAATGTACACATTGGGGAACACTAACTTCATCATGCAAAGGAGTATCAATTAAAAACTCTTAGCATTATTTGTAGTAACAACAAAAATTGCTTAGAAGCACGCCTTGGTCAAACTTGTTTCAAGTTTCTCTTCACCAACCTCCTTGAGAACATAAACACTGGGGCTCCCAACGACTGATATGTTTGACATAAGGTTTCTTGTTGTATAAGATGAAATGGAGATTTTCATAGATCCTTGATTGATCAACGTTTCTTTCTTCTGGGTATAAGCAGGCAGTACGGACACAGCTTCAGCTTCCAGCCAAAGTAAGAGGAGCTTTGCTTCAGCAACAAAGTCCTTCTCGCTTCAGCTTCGTCAGTACGATTCTCCCCCTTTCTTTCGAGACTCCTTTTGCGAGGAGAGTCTTGAGTGCATAGAATACTGGCCTTCAATTCCCTTTTCAGAGTAACAGTTTTTAGAGTTTGATTTTTAAAACTCAGTTCCATTGTCGATCTAACAGCTTTTACAGAAACACCTTTTCCAACTCAACCACTTGAATATGCTAAATTACTGTCAGGGAGGAGTTTCCATCCTTCGAAGCCAGAGAAGTAAACCCAGAAATTTTGGAAGTCATCCACAAAACCAAGGCATATCTTCCTCCCATCACTGGATGCAACATTCACAGGGCCAAACAAATCCATATGCACAATGAGTGGGATCTGTAAGGGTAAATTGATGGTGTTTGCCTTGTGAGATGCTCTCTTCGCTTTTCCTTTCTCGGACAGCTTCACAAAGATCTCAGTTGCAGAATTCCAGGGAAGGCAAAACCTCTCACTAGATCCTCTCTTGAAAACTAGAGAGTTCATGGTTTTGATAGTTGAGGTTGTGAGAGTTGTTCTTATGCCATAACCCAACTTATTCAGGCAGCTTTGGCTTGTAGAACAGTGAAATTCTTTCCCAGGTCCTGAAGACAATAAGCTCACGCTTAGTATTGCCTTCTCCTACACTAGTGAAGGGACGCTTCCACTTGCGATTTTAATATACATATCTCCTTTTTCCAAATGACAATAATCATCCGTGTTGTCACAACATTGACTGGACACTCAGGAGATTATTTGAAGCCTTCAACTATTGCAATCTTCTATGATAATCTTCAATTTATACTTGCCCTATATCCCACGCTACGACCTTTCGCTAGTCATCGCAAACTGACTGTGGCCGCTCCTTCTCTTCATGTCCTCTAGCAGGTTATTGCCCGTCATGTGCATTGACGCTCCACTGTCAAGCACCCAGTAACACGAACAACTCCTGGCACCCTGCACAGGACAACTTGATTCGACAAGGTTCGTTGGACCCACACTTGATCGGTCCGGCAGTCTAAAGAACTGATTTCTTTAGGTAATACAAACCAGAGTATTTGGCCTACTTGGTACGGGAACTTGGATCCACACTCACGCTTCACCTGAACCATACCTCCTTAACATACCTATAAACCCTTCGTTGTTAGGCCTTTCGCCCGAACACCTACACGCCTCACCTCTCCACGCACCACGAGCCTACGGACTAGCAGTCTTGTAGCTTGCCTGCTTGGTTGTTTGTGTTTTGTTCAGGTGATGTGGTTTTCATTTTTAGCAGCAATTTTTTAAAATAACGCAGACATCAAAATTGAAAGCACACAGTATACAATATCAACATACAGAGATTTATGCATGCATCAAAAGCAGAGAACAACCGAGAAGTATCAGTCATAGTCAGTGGAACACACATAGATTCTCCTCAACCTTGTTATCAGTTTTAACAGTTTCCAGTAGAATGACACCTATTGTTTAGTTCGTTACGATACACAAAATTATTGGGGCTTGTTGAATGAGTTCTCTCAGAGTGGACACCTAAACCAGCTTTTAGGCCACCTAACATTGCCTTCACTTAATCCTGGTTGTCCAGGTTGTGTCGATCTCATTCTCTCAATCTCGCTTACTCTCTTTCATTTTAAGGTCTCCTGTTTTAGTATCATATCTAATGACAAACATGGAGTCTCTAAAAGAGGTTCCAAGCTTCTTGAGGTTTTAACAAAGTTTAAGGGAATCTTCAAAACTAAAGTGAATTCCCTCTCTCTTCATCACTCTTCTTAAAGGAGTAATGTTACAGCCTTACCTACGATTTGGTTATGTCAAGCCTATTCCAACAGTTCTCTGATCTCTTGTTGATCATTAATTCTTGCCTATCAAGGAGCATCCTTAAAGGCTTTACATTTCACTTTCTCTTCGTCTAGCTGAGTCTTTAAAGGCAATCCACCTTTTCTAGAACTTTGACTTTAGCACATTGTAATCCTAAGTCACTAGTCAATTGTTCTTATTTTGGTTTTAATAACTTTCATCTCATTCATGTTATAGAGCATGAATTTCTTACAGACTAAAGTATAATTTTAAATTAGCAGCTTTCACTCCTTTTAAGAGCATCCTCTCTTTCAGTCGCTAATTCATAACAGTTTAGGCATGTAGGATCTCCTGTGAAGCTTCCAGCAGGAGGGTGGAAGATGATCCAGTCATTAGCCATGAAAGCAAACATCCCTAGCTGTCCTCTTCCTTCATCACGTTCTGTATCCATCCCAAGCTTTGCCTCTGCCAGATAAGCATTTGCTTTTGAAAACTTTGACTTCCAAGTACATGATGCTTTCTACCAGTGCATCATACTTCTTGCTTCGCTCATCTACGACTTTTCTGTTCCTTGAACCTTGGGCTTGTTTTGCATTCAGTTGGCAAAGTGTCGGTTCACACCACATTGAAGCATTTGGAACTTCTTCTGTCACCATCCAGTCTTGTTCTCCTTTCTTGTTAGAAGATATAGATCCCTCTCTAAACTTACTACATAGGGTTTGTATTTATAGGAAGGGTTCTGTACCGGAATCATCATGTTTCCAAATTCTTGGCAAACAGTGTAGAGATTGATCTTCTAAACGTTCAAGCCTTCCATTGTTAAGACCTCTTCGTCACCACGTAGAGCAGTCTGGACCCATCTCAGGTCCAAACACAATTCCTGAGTAGTCTTAGAAGGAACAACAACTCCTCTCTTCCTTTTCTTCCGTACGGTGCTCAACAACTAGAGCCCCTCTCGAGGGTTCTTGTTTTACCCCAGCCATATCTCTGTTTATCTGCAAACTGCTCCAGTTCATAAGTTTCAAAACCCGTAGAGTCTTTCCCAGAGAAATCTCATTCAGATCTCTGCTGATCCCTTTTATGGCAGTGATTCTTGTGTTCCAGATGTAGTGGAAGGGTTAAGAGAAACTTCATGTTGACCTCTTTCTTTGTCGTAGAATAGATTTCCCATTCAAGCATTTAAATTCATTTATTCAAATTATTAAGTCTGATAAAATACTTCGGAAATCCCTTCACCGGGATGAAGAACCAAAACTGTTCATCACTGAGCCTCAGTTCTTCGTTTCTTGTTTTTCCCTAACTTCCTCTGAGCTTCATTGATACTTAACGTATCCCAGCTTTGTTGGCGTTCTTACAATTTACAACGCATTGTACATCACTGGTCTCGAGCATTCAACCAAAAAATTCGTTGAAGCACTATCGTAAATTCATCTGTTCAACTCTCTTCATGCTGTGAATCAGAAAAGTTCTTTGAATGACCTGATGAGGTATCAACCACACCATTCCTCTTCGTGTGCTAATCTGACCTTTCATAGGAGTAGACACCCCCATTGTCTAAAATCCCAATTTGATTTTCTGTTCGTAGTTCGAAGGAATAGGAACATGTTGCCTTTCCATTAGGCCAAAGTGTTCCGGCTGAACGGTGTGGGATTTTGATGGCTACTAGATCTTTTGTTACTCCATGTTTAAGGTTTGAAATGAATAGTGTTTGGATGAGATTGATTTTTGAAAGAAAAATATGTTAAATTAAAATTCAAATTTTTGGAATAAAATTAATTCGAATTAAAAAATAGTGGGACGGTTCCCAGAGTGTGTATAGGAATCTGATAACAGGAAACATGTTATCAACCCGCTCTGTGGCCATTGTTAGGTCCAGATATGATTGTAGAAGGGGGGGTTGTAACTTACAATCAATACCAATCGTCGCGGGAAGTGAATCTGATTGAATATGATTTGTTAATCAGATTTTAACTCAATTCCTATTTAACAATGTTTGGGACTTACACGCTTGAAGCTAGAAATCCTAAGTACGAACCACTTTGGATAGAAAGCTCATAAAATAATATACTGGCTCGTAAGAGATAAACCCTGCAGGGTGATTACAAAAATCAGAAGATTATTCTAAGACTTGGTCTCCCAAGTTTAATTTTAATCCTAAGTTAAGGATGTTTCATTGTTAGGTTTGAAATCCCAAACTTAATGCACGATATGCAGAAAAGCGTAAAAAGGCATAAGACGAAAGTTAATCCAAAAGTATTCTAAGTAAAGAATGCTGAATATGCAAGATTAAAAGGTGAGACAAAAGAGAATTTAAATATATAAGTTAAAACCCCGAAGGGTATAAATATCTGAATAATTACAAAAACAAGCCACGCAGGGCTTAAAAGGAAACCTAGCCTAAGGAAGCCCATCATCGAAGGCATCATCCTGGACCTTCTCAGTCTCCTGGACTTCAAGTTCCCGGGCATCCTTCTCTTGGGCCTTATCCTGGGCTTCATCTTGGGCCTCCCCACCCTTCCCAAGATCCATCTCATCCAAGTGGGAATCTTGGATCACGAGAACCTCGGTTGGAATCTCCAAAGTTTGGGAGTCCACAGGATGCGAATCCTCGAGATCCTCGACCGCCATCGGGGAAGGGGTCTCCTCCCCGGGAAGCTTCGGAACAGGGAATCGTTCCAGTGTGACTCCCTCGATCTGGGAGCCGAGTTCCTCTATGATCCTTTCCCAACAGGATTTGAAGGTCTCGGGAAAAGATGCGTCGAACTCCGCGGCCAGAAGGTCGTCAAATTCTTGGGACTTTTTAAAGTCCTCCACCGCCTCCTTCCGAACCCTTGCCAGCTCCGCCTCCAAAGTACGGACCTTCTCTTGTTCGGCCACCAGCTCGGCCTCCACCCTCCGGAACTGCTCAAAGTTAGCGGTCGAGGCTTCGAAGTAACGATCGCGGTCACGTTCCGCGATCGACTTCTCGGCCCTGACCGCCTTCAAGTTGTGAACCGCAGCTTGGAGGTAGGTGTTGACCTACACAAAATGAGGAAGTTAGAAGAAGAAGAAATTATCTAAGTTAGGATAAAACTTAGAACAATGCATTGGGCTTACTGTCGCCACGGCTTGGGCCCCCAGAAGCTCGATCTGGAGATCCTCGGACGATTCCACTACGTGGGCTCGATCCCGGGGAGTAATCATGTTCCGGGACCACTCCGCGGCGGCCCGAGAATCTCCCACCATGGTATCCTTCTTAAGAAGACCCCACTCCACGACGTAGGGGCCTGAATCCTCCTCTACGACGTAGCGGTGGTTTCGCGCTTCTTAAATATGCTCCCTAAAGCAACTTGGGCTGCAAATCAGAAACACGAAAAGTTAGAAGCCCAATTTATAAAAGGTAAAGAGAAGTTATTAAAAACGCAAGTGGATGGGGCATACCCTCAGGGCCCAAATCGCTAAGCCCATGTAACTGGAGGGAGGCCTCCGAGATAAGCAACGAGCAATGGTGGAGGTTGTCCCCGTTAAAACCCTAATTGCAGCCTCTTCCTCGACCCCCACTTAAGGGACCGCATCGTTCCGTCCTCGGCCCGGCTGAAATCCGAGTAAAAGTAGTCGGCCCAATCGGCCCCTTCCATGTATAAATAAAACCATTGTTCTTCCAATTCGGAAGAGAATCAGGGGCCGAGTCAGAACGAAGATGCTGCGGCCCAAAGTCCGATATTGGATTTTGACCCAGCCTTCGTCATTTGGGGCGTTCACAAACTTAAAAAGATATCTAAATACAGCCACGCTGGCTCTAAGTTATGCTTCTTGCACTGGACCAAAAAACAATTTATGAACCTCCAGCCATTGGGCTGGCGTTGGGTTGGACATACCCGGGCTTCAGCTAAAAGTCTATAAACAAACATTGGGGGAGGCAATCTGAACCCAACATAGAAGGTCTCTTGTAAATCCTAATTGCCCCGGGCTTTGGGTAGCAAGCCCGGTCATTTGGGCCTGGGAGCTCGGCCCTGTAAGGGTGTTCAATTCCAAACAGCTTGCTCATAATATCAATATCTTTTTGGGTGAGCTTAGTGGGATAATTATAAGCATCTAAATGAAGCAAATTGGGGAACGCTTGACCAAATTCACTTAATAAATCTCTAAGTGAAAAAACGCTAGCATGAACGAGGGATTTTTACCTCGGTTAACGCGAGAACGAGCAGCGGGCTGTTGAGAAAGCTGGGATTGCTGTGAAGATGAAGAATCCGCCATTGATCTTCAAAGAATGAAGGCTGATGTTAGGTCCAGATATGATTGTAGAAGGGGGGGGGGGTTGAATACAATCAGTACCAAATCGTCGCGGAAGTGAATCTGATTGAATATGATTTGTTAATCAGATTTTAATCAATTAATATAACAATGTTTGAAGTCGTTATATAATTAAAATGGTTCAGTTTTAATGTCCACTAAAGTTCGTAGAATAAATTCGACAGGGTATATTCTAGATTTAGTGATTAAAACAACCGGGTTATCAAAGCACAGAAAACTGTGGATATAACGATCAAGCAAGTTACAAACAACTTGAAAGCTTTACAAATGCTTTGAATACAAAGTGAATGAACACTAAAAATGAAGGATGCAATGCCATATTTATAGGCAAAGCATTTGTACTTGTAAGACAATTGAAAGACAAGACAATTGTGAGTAGCAAAGACAATGTAGCAAGGGCAAGACAATTTCAGATTGCCTTGCAAGCACAAGACACAGCAGAAAGACAATTTTAAGGCTAGCAAGACAATTTAACACTCGGTCAGACAATTATATTGTCTTGGCAGTGTTGTTCTCTCGGCCAGACAATCCAATTGTCTTGGCAGTGCACCTTCGGTCAGACAATCAAAGATTGTCTTGAAAGACTCAGGAATTGTCTTGCAGGCATTCCCTCGGTCAGACAATCACAGATTGTCTTCCAGGCAATCACAAAACTTCGGTAGGACAATCCACTTTGTCTTGGCAGAGAACACACGGTCAGACAATTTGTCTGGCAGACTTCTAGAATTCTTCGGTAAGACAAAGACAGATTGTCTTGGCGTTTGCTCCATTCATCCTAGAAACAGATTCGGTAAGACAATCTTGGATTGTCTTACTGAGTTGTTTTGATGATTTAAGGATGTAAATTAAGATATATATTAAATAGAAAATTATCCACTTAATTAAATTAATCATATAACTTCATAAATTAAATTAATTCATGAGTGAATTAATTTAATAAATAAATTACATAATTAATATAATTATTTATGAAGTGAATAATAATCTATTAAATATTAAATCACCCCTTCTTCAGTAGAATAGCTTCCCGTCTTCTTTAAACATTAATAACTCCGTCTTGATTAGTCGAACGAACGAACCACCAACTCTGCTTGACTTCAAATATTCATTTGAATAACTGATACACAGATGTACTGTCTGGTTCATCTGTATCTAGTTAAATCAAATATTCTTTGTCAAATAAACATTTAAGAATTTGATTTGTTCGTCGAGTCTTCGTCTTGTAAGTACTTCTTCATTAAATGGAATCTTCTGATATAATAAAGTATAGAAACTTTATATCTTCTGAACTCCTGGACGTGCCACAAAAGATTATTTGTGCACTGAGGCTTGAACATATTAATGAACTTCTTTCAGTGGTGTGCAGCAGCATCCTGGAATTTATCTGACATATAATTCCCATAAATCATTTGACGTTCTTCGTACGGATTCCGTTGACTTGCTATTTACTGAGCTTTCTTATCTGAGTTGAGTTGTACCTCTTTAAATACAAATAGGCTGAACATATGCCTTTCAATCTCCCCATATTTGTTTGTTAACATAACATGCAAATTTCCTAGAGGATACTCAACTAACAGATAAGACAAAGATTTAAACAAAGGAATGTAAATAGCAAAAGTTTATGGCTTGCATTGAACATTAAACCATATTCATAATAGATTACAAAAGGATGTTCCTTGAACATATCTAACAAAATATCCTAATCAATCTATTCACTCAGAACGAGTGACTTCTCCTTCTTCAGCATCTGAACAGTGAATAATTGGAGTAGAAGGCTCATTCTGAGTAGGCTCTTCAGCTGCAGTGGATTCTCCACGCTTCTTTCTTTCACGAGCCAATGAAAGATAATATTGAACCTCTATATCCACAGGGTCTTCGATGAAATCTGCTGGCTGAGATTGGTTGATATACTTCATCTTCCTGAAGTATTGTTGAATATTTCTCCTTGTGCAGTAGTTCACAATCTCAGTATCAGCATCAACTTTGGCCTTAGTAGCGAAGCCCTTGGTACGTAGAATTGTAGATACTAGAACCAACTGACTCACATCATACTTAAGAAGATGTTGGTGGTCTAGGTAGAAGGTTCCAAATTTTCTCTCGTGAATGAACTTGATACAGTAAGGCTTTCTGACAACTTGTGGACTGTTATGAATAGCACAATCCATAAGTCTGTCACGTAGGAGTTCATTCAGATTCGAGCTGCGTCTGATCTTGTTACGAATCACCCAGATTTCAGTTAGAGATAGAAACTTGAATAAATCAATTGAAACCCTGAATGTTCCGTTTCTCTGAGTAGAAATAATGATCTCCCATTCATTGAGAAGATTCTTGACACCAATAGTTATATATTCTAACTCGAGAGCAAGAGCACGCATAAACATATCTTCATTAGGGTTAGCCTCTCTCAGGTCATAAATGAAGGATTTGAATTTACCATCATTGAAAGGTTCCCTTGAGGTCCAGAGAGGATTTGTCTTGCAATATCCCAGCTTTCACCAACTTTCCTGGAGATATCCTCTCTCTTTTCCTTGCACTTAGCATCCCACAGTTTCTGTTTCTCCAGCTTGACCAACTCATCAGTTGTCCTTTTCTCATCCACCAGTTTCTGCAGTTCCTGAAGCTTTGCTTTGCTAGCTTCATGTTGAGCTTTAAACATCTTGACCTTTTCCATGTGCTCAGGATCTACAGACTGATCTTCATTGAAAAGAAAGCCTTCCTCGAAACGACCTTCTTCCTCAGCTTCAAAATAAGCAGAGTCAAATGCATCATCATCATCAACATCTTCAGGAATGTTGTCATAATCCTGATTAGTGAAGATGTTCTCAGTTTCAGGCATTTTGCCTTTAGATTTGCTAGCTGCAGAAGAGTCTTTTTCACTTGCTCCTTCTCCACCCTTATCACTCCTATCAGTATCACCACCCTTGTCACCACCCTTATCACCCATGTCACCAGCACCAGCATTGCTGTCATCCTTATCTTTGTCATCCTTATCCTTCTCCCCCTTAGTTGAGGGATCCTCTGGAGTAGACTGAGATGTTGACGGATTGATCTTTAAGTGTTGAACAACTTGAGCCAAAGTTTGCTCCAAGTTGTCTAGCTTCGTCAGACAGAGCTCCTGAGTTGTATCAAATTTGTCCATCCGAGAGTGAATACCCTTGACATGAGCATCTAATTCCTGTTTGAGGGAAGAAAATGAAGGATCAACAACCTTTTCTTGTAGAGTCACCAACTCTCCACTTCTGAATCTTGCATTCTCAGCATTCAACCTTTCTATCTCAGCCCTGAGAGCAGCCATTTGTTCCTGTAACAGATCTGTGTTGGTGTGTGCACTCACCTCACGAACACTCAAAGATTTTTCACTATCCTCTCGTGCATGTGTTTCGCTCGGTGTTTGCCTGATTTCACTCGTGTTTGTCACACCGTCACCAGTACCTGTATATACAACCATAGTTCCCTGAGATGGAACTGTAGGTTGTGAAGGAACAAATTGTCCTCCGAATGCCTGTGAAGGCGGATGTACTTGCAGGTTGCCAAGTAGATCCTGATCCAAAACGAAAGAGTGATCAGAAAGATTTTCATATAACATGTTTTGAAATTCTGTGCTCTCTCTAAGTGAAGAATCAAAAGACACAGGTTCAGTGTTTACTAGCGTGAGTGCTAGTTGTGTGCTTGACTCTTTACAGGATACCGCGGTCGGACGGCCAATTTCAATAAATGCATTCTGTGGAGAGAATGAATCTAGAGACTGTATATTTACCGTTTCAGAGTCCAAATCCTTTTGGGAGGAAATGGATGCAGCTGCAGTTGTCTCTGGTTCTGCCACCCTTTGCTTCTTATGAGACAGAGCTGCGGGATCTCGTAAAAGTGCACTCCCACTCCGTTTCCGGGCTACCTTTCTAACAACAGGGGTTGAAGTAGTGTTGTTTGAAGTGTTTGAAGAAGAATCAGTAGTTGAAGCGGAAACATCAGCTTGGATATGAACCTGGGTGTTTTCAGGTTCAATGCTGGGAGTCTGGAAATCAAATCCAATATCACAATCAAAATCTGCAATATCAATATTAAAGGTATCAGTGAGATTAGAAAGTACCTGAGCTACCTGTAAATCTGTCCTGAAGTCCTGTAGCTCTGGATTGATAGCAGAATCAGCAGGCAGAGGCTGAGAAGTGGATTGTGGTGGAGGAATGGTATGTGTATGTGTAGGTGAAGGTATTGGTTCAGATTGAGAGGGAAGAATGGAGGCTTGTTGGTCTGGGAAGAAGTTGTATTGTGGAGGGGATTGATGTTGAGATTGGTGAGGAGAATTGTAATCTGATTGGTGAGGTGATTGTTGTGGTGAATTGTAAGGAGGGTTGTAGGGAGAGTAATGTGAGGATTGGCTGGATGATTGGTAGTCTTGGAGGAGTTGAAGTGGTTGATAGTTTTGAGGAGGTGATTGTTGTTGCGGTTGTTCTTGTTGTTGAGCTTGTTGTTGTTGTTGTGGTTGATATTGTTGCTGTTGTAGTGGCTCTGGAACTTGTACTGGCTGAAAAGGAACACTGAATTGCTCGAGCATGAATGGAGTCACCACCAGTGGTACATTGTCATGCTTTTTCTTGTTGACCAGCCTAGTTTGAATCTTGGCACAAGTCCTCTGAATAGGAACAACAGGAGAATCGACGTACATGTGCCTATCATCAGCATTCATCTTATCATTCATGAACAACATCAGGAATCTGGGGTAGAAGCATTCAACTTTGTCATTCTTTTGAATTGATCTCTGTGCAACAGACCCCATCTTCCTGATAATCTCCCTCAGCAATATCTTCCCAAAATTGATTCGACGGTTATAAGCTATGCTGAATCCAAAGATTTGTAGCATTGAAGATATATTCCCAAAGTTCTTTCGATTAGTGGGAGCAAACACCTTGGCAAGGGTGTCAAAGAACACATCCCATTCAGCTTTCAGATTTCCCTTTGACATCTTCGGGAGAAAAATCTGACCCTGATAGTGAATATCCTGAAAGAACTGTCTCAATTCATCCTCTGAGGGATCTGGCTCAAAATTGTCCCTAGGAAGTCCTAAGATCCGGTTCACATCATCGACAGTGATTACAATACGTTTCCTATTAGGCAGATCCCCTATGATCTTGTAATTCTCCAGAGTCGTAGAATTGACAGCATTTGAGTAGAAGTCAAAAAGAGGTTGCAGCTTAATCGGAATATCTGCAGTCAGTGCCATACTGACTAAACTCTGTCGCGAAAGAAATCTAACCCAAGTCCGGAATCTATCAGAACAGTCATCGGGGTTAAGACTGGCACAGTAGTTAGTCTCAGCAACCACGAATTCTCCGGCCATTTTTAATAATTAAAAATTGAATTAAGCGAGAATTTTTCAAATTAAATGTGAATTCTCAAATGTCTCGCAAATTTCAACTATTAATTAAAGCTGATTAATTAATTAATAATTCGAAATATTAACAAAAATATCGAATTAAAATTTAATTAATCTTAAATGGCACTTAATCAATTAATCCAAAAGCTAGCCAAACAAACAAGTCCTTAAATCCAAATAACCCAACAATGCCAAACGCGCCTTTAAGTCCAAAAGCCCCAATTTTCACTAACTCCAAACCAAACGCAGCCTTAAATCAAAATTCCAAGAACCCTAACTTCAAATCGGCTTAAAATCGACTCGAAGATCACACAAACAATACTATATATTACACAAATATTTTGTAAATTTCAACTTTAATTAAATATAAATACTTATGACTTTAACTTTAATTCAAAAAGATGAATTAACTTAAAATCAAATATTTATGCTTAATTAATTTTGAAAAATACAAAATAATTACAAATAATTATCTAAATGCTTAGGGAATATCACAGGGGAGTATATGAGCACTTAGAAAGTTACAGACTAATATACAAACATGCATAATTACTCAGAATATTATCAGATAACATACAGAAAATCATATAAAATCTAATAATATAGATATAATTATACAGAAAATTCACAAAAATATATAAAAACATATAATACATATGAAAAATATATACAAGAGAACTATGTCATATTTAACATCCCTACCTCACAAACCAGCTTAGAGAAAGTGGATTCATCCAGTGGTTTAGTGAAGATGTCAGCAATTTGCTCAGTCGTGGGTACAAAATGTAACACCACTGTACCATTCATGACATGTTCTCGAATGAAATGATACCTGATATCAATGTGCTTGGTTCTTGAATGTTGAACCGGATTGTTGGAAATGGCTATGGCACTTGTATTATCACAAAATATGGGAATTTTGTTTACTACAACACCATAATCATTCAGTTGGTTCTTGATCCACAAGATCTGAGCACAGCAGCTTCCAGCAGCTATATATTCAGCTTCAGCAGTAGAAGTAGACACAGAGTGCTGCTTCTTGCTATACCAGGAAACCAACCGACGTCCTAGAAATTGACAGCTTCCAGACGTACTCTTCCTATCAATCCTGCATCCTGCATAATCAGAATCTGTATAGCCGGTTAAGTCAAAACCAGTATTCTTAGGGTACCAAATACCTAATCCAGGTGTACCCTTAAGATATCTAAAGATTCTTTTGACGGCTATAAGATGTGATTCTTTAGGATCAGCTTGGAACCTAGCACACAAACATGTTGCAAACATGATATCTGGTCTACTTGCAGTAAGATAAAGTAGAGAGCCAATCATACCTCGATAGCTTGTGATATCAACTTTCTTACCAGATTTATCCTGGTCAAGCTTTGTGGCAGTGGCCATGGGTGTCTTTGCCGGTGAAGAGTCTTCTAGATTGAACTTTCGAAGAAGATCTCTGACATACTTGGATTGGCAAATGAATATTCCATCTTCCTTTTGGCTTACTTGAAGACCAAGGAAGTAGGACAGCTCACCCATCATACTCATCTCATAGTTACTCTGCATTAACTTAGCAAATCTCTTGCACAAGTTATCGTTAGTAGAACCAAATATAATGTCATCAACATATATTTGAACAAATATCATATCATTATCATGCAATTTGTAAAAGAGAGTTTTGTCTATGACCCCTCTAGTAAATTTATTTTCAATTAAAAATTCAGAGAGGGTGTCATACCATGTTCTTGGTGACTGCTTGAGTCCATAGACAGCTTTGAATAGGAAGTATACAAAATCAGCAAACTCTGGATTTTCAAAGCCAGGGGGCTGTTCCAGATATACTTCTTCTTCTAGCTTTCCATTCAGAAATGCACTTTTCACATCCATTTGATATACCTTGAAGTTGGAGTGTGCAGCAAATGCAAGAAATATTCTGATGGCTTCAAGACGAGCAACTGGAGCATAGGTTTCATCGTAATCAATTCCTTCTTCCTGAGAATAACCTTTTGCAACCAGTCTGGCTTTGTTTCTTACAACAATGCCATCACCATCTAACTTGTTACGGAAGACCCATCTAGATCCAATTGTAGACTTTCCTTTTGGTCTTGGAACCAGGGCCCAGACTTCTTTTCTCTCAAATTGATTGAGTTCTTCTTGCATGGCAAGAACCCAATCAGGATCAGCAAGTGCTTCATCAACTTTCTTTGGTTCTAATTGTGATAGAAAACCAGAGAACAGACATTCATTTGTCGTAGCACTTCTAGTCCTTACACCAACATCAGGATCACCAATAATTAGATCAAAGGGATGATCTCTGCTCCAAATCCTTTCCCTTGGAAGTTGTGTCCTTGATGATTCAGCAGTATCATCATTAGGCTGATGTGTGTGACTAGTTGATCCATCAGCTCCCCCTGAGTTGTTGCCAGGTTGACTTGATGATCCACCACTGGCATCAGTGGAATCTCCAGCATTATTGCCATTTCCTCCACCATTGCCTGGATCATTATCATTGTTGTCAGCTCCTGTTGCAACCTCAGGTGGAATATCATCATCTGAATCAGAGTCTGGATAGTTGTCAAACTTCAGAGACTCAGATGGATCAACAGATTGTATACTTGGAAGTTTAGTGTCATCAAATGTAACATTGACACTAACTTTCACTGACAGAGTATCAATTATAAAAACTCTATAAGCATTATTTGTATAACCAACAAAAATTGCTTCAGAAGCCTTTGGCTCAAACTTGTTCAAGTTCTCTTCACCATCCTTGAGAACATAACACTTGGCTCCAAAGACATGAAGATGTTTGACATAAGGTTTCTTGTTGTTATACAGATGAAATGGAGTTTTCATATGATCCTTGTTGATCAAAGTTCTATTCTGGGTATAGCAGGCAGTAGACACAGCTTCAGCCCAAAAGTACAGAGGAAGCTTTGCTTCAGCAATCATAGTCCTTGCAGCTTCGATCAGTGTACGATTCTTTCTTTCGACGACTCCATTCTGCTGAGGAGTTCTTGGTGCTGAATACTGCCTTCTAATTCCCTTTTCAGAGTAAAAGTTGATTAGAGTTTGATTTTTAAACTCAGTTCCATTGTCTGATCTTACAGCTTTTACAGGAACACCTTTTTCCAACTCAACCAACTTGATATGATCAATTACTGTCAGGGGAGTTTCATCCTTAGAAGCCAGGAAGTAAACCCAAGTAAATTTTGAGAAGTCATCAACATATATTTGAACAAATATCATATCATTATCATGCAATTTGTAAAAGAGAGTTTTGTCTATGACCCCTCTAGTAAATTTATTTTCAATTAAAAATTCAGAGAGGGTGTCATACCATGTTCTTGGTGACTGCTTGAGTCCATAGACAGCTTTGAATAGGAAGTATACAAAATCAGCAAACTCTGGATTTTCAAAGCCAGGGGGCTGTTCCAGATATACTTCTTCTTCTAGCTTTCCATTCAGAAATGCACTTTTCACATCCATTTGATATACCTTGAAGTTGGAGTGTGCAGCAAATGCAAGAAATATTCTGATGGCTTCAAGACGAGCAACTGGAGCATAGGTTTCATCGTAATCAATTCCTTCTTCCTGAGAATAACCTTTTGCAACCAGTCTGGCTTTGTTTCTTACAACAATGCCATCACCATCTAACTTGTTACGGAAGACCCATCTAGATCCAATTGTAGACTTTCCTTTTGGTCTTGGAACCAGGGCCCAGACTTCTTTTCTCTCAAATTGATTGAGTTCTTCTTGCATGGCAAGAACCCAATCAGGATCAGCAAGTGCTTCATCAACTTTCTTTGGTTCTAATTGTGATAGAAAACCAGAGAACAAACATTCATTTGTCGTAGCACTTCTAGTCCTTACACCAACATCAGGATCACCAATAATTAGATCAAAGGGATGATCTCTGCTCCAAATCCTTTCCCTTGGAAGTTGTGTCCTTGATGATTCAGCAGTATCATCATTAGGCTGATGTGTGTGACTAGTTGATCCATCAGCTCCCCCTGAGTTGTTGCCAGGTTGACTTGATGATCCACCACTGGCATCAGTGGAATCTCCAGCATTATTGCCATTTCCTCCACCATTGCCTGGATCATTATCATTGTTGTCAGCTCCTGTTGCAACCTCAGGTGGAATATCATCATCTGAATCAGAGTCTGGATAGTTGTCAAACTTCAGAGACTCAGATGGATCAGCAGATTGTATACTTGGAAGTTTAGTGTCATCAAATGTAACATTGACACTAACTTTCACTGACAGAGTATCAATTATAAAAACTCTATAAGCATTATTTGTATAACCAACAAAAATTGCTTCAGAAGCCTTTGGCTCAAACTTGTTCAAGTTCTCTTCACCATCCTTGAGAACATAACACTTGGCTCCAAAGACATGAAGATGTTTGACATAAGGTTTCTTGTTGTTATACAGATGAAATGGAGTTTTCATATGATCCTTGTTGATCAAAGTTCTATTCTGGGTATAGCAGGCAGTAGACACAGCTTCAGCCCAAAAGTACAGAGGAAGCTTTGCTTCAGCAATCATAGTCCTTGCAGCTTCGATCAGTGTACGATTCTTTCTTTCGACGACTCCATTCTGCTGAGGAGTTCTTGGTGCTGAATACTGCCTTCTAATTCCCTTTTCAGAGTAAAAGTTGATTAGAGTTTGATTTTTAAACTCAGTTCCATTGTCTGATCTTACAGCTTTTACAGGAACACCTTTTTCCAACTCAACCAACTTGATATGATCAATTACTGTCAGGGGAGTTTCATCCTTAGAAGCCAGGAAGTAAACCCAAGTAAATTTTGAGAAGTCATCCACAATAACCAAGGCATATCTTCCTCCATCAATGGATGCAACATTCACAGGGCCAAACAAATCCATATGCAACAAATGAAGTGGATCTGTAATGGTATTGATGGTTTTGCCTTTGTGAGATGCTCTCTTCGCTTTTCCTTTCTGACAAGCTTCACAAAGATCATCAGTTGAGAATTCCAGGGAAGGCAAACCTCTCACTAGATCTCTCTTGACTAGAGAGTTCATGGTTTTGAAGTTGAGGTGTGAGAGTTTCTTATGCCATAACCAACTATCTTCAGCAGATGCTTTGGCGTAGAAGCAGTGAACTTCGTTTCCAGGTCCTGAAGACAAATCAGCTACGAATATATTGCCTTTCCTTATGCCACATAGTGAAGGACGCTTATCCTTGATATGTTTAATGATACATATCTCCTTTTCAAAATGAACATAATATCCTTTGTCACAGAATTGACTGACACTCAGGAGATTATGTTGAAGTCCTTCAACTATTGCAATATCTTCTATGATAATCCTTCCAATTTTATACTTGCCATATCCCACGGTACGACCTTTGCTATTATCAGCAAAACTGACTGTAGGGCCAGCTCCTTCTCTTATGTCCTCTAGCAGGGATTTATTGCCAGTCATGTGCATTGACGCTCCACTGTCAAGCACCCAGGTAACACGAACAACTCCACTGGCACCCTGCAAAGGACAACTTGATTAGACAGTCTTTGGGACCCACACTTGATTGGGTCCGGCAGTCTTAAAGAACTGATTTCTATTAGGTAATACAACAGAGCCTCTTGGACTGATACTTGGTTCAGACTTGACTGAACTTACTTCCTTAACAATAGCCTTATAAACCTTAGTTTTAGGCTTTGGAACATAAGTCTCCTTCCTAACATGAGTAGGACTAGCAGTCTTTGATCTTGCATGCTTGTTGTTTGTGTGTTGTCTAGGTGATGTGTTTTCATTTTTAGCATGCAAATTTTTAAAATAAGCAGACATCAAATTGAAAGCACAAGTCATACAATTATCAACACTACAAGATTTATGACATGCATCAAAAGCAGAAACAACAGAAGTATCAGTCATAGTAGTAGGAACATCAATAGATTCTACTCTAACCTTGTTATCAGTTTTAAAGTTTTCAGTAGAATGACACCTATTGTTCTTGTTCTTACTATTAACAAAATTATTGGGCTTGTTGAATTTAGTTCTCTCAGAGTTGACACCTAAACCAGCTTTAGGCAACCTAACATTGCCTTTCACTTTAATTGGTGTCAGGTTTGTCAGAATCTCATCTCTCATCTCATTACTCTCTTTCATTTTAAGGTCTTCCTGTTTTAGTTCATATCTAATGACAACAGGAGTCTCTAAAAGAGGTTCAGCTTCTGAGGTTTTAAACAAAGGTTTAAGGGAATCTTTCAAAACAAAAGGAATCCCTCTCTCTTCAGCACTCTTCTTAAAAGGAGTAATGTTACTAGCCTTACCTACAGATTTGTTATAGTCAAAGCCTATTCCAACAGTTCTCTTGATCTCTTGTTGATCATTAAGTTCTTTGACTATCAAGGAGGCATCCTTAAAGGCTTTACATTTCACTTTCTCTTCGTCTAGCTGAAGTCTTAAAGCAATCTCACCTTTCTCTAGAACTTTGACTTTAGCACATTGTAATCCTAAGTCCATAGTCAATTGTTCTATTTTAGGTTTTAATACTTTCATCTCATTCATTTTATAAGCATGAATTTCTAAGACTAAAGTATCAATTTTAAGATTAGCAGCTTTCATCCTTTTAATAGCATCATCTCTTTCAAGTCCTAATTGCATAAACAGTTTAGGGCATGTAGGATCTACCTGAAAGCTTCCAGCAGGAGGAGGTGAAGATGATCCAGTATTAGCCATGAAAGCAACATTCCCTAGCTGCTCCTCTTCATCACTATCTGTATCATCCCAGCTTTTGCCTTCTGCCAGATAAGATTTGCTTTTGAAACTTTGACTTCCAGAAGTACCATGATGCTTTCTAACCAGTGCATCATACTTCTGCTTCAGCTCATCATACGAATCTTTTCTTTTTCCTTGAACCTTGGGCTGTTTGCATTCAGTTGCAAAGTGTCCAGGTTCACCACAATTGAAGCATTTGAACTTGCTTCTGTCCACCATCCCAGTCTTGTATCCTCCTTTGCTTGTAGAAGATGAATAGCCTCCCTTCTGAAACTTACTAACAGTAGGTTTGTATTTATAGGAAGGGTTCTTCCGGAATCTCATGTTTCCAAACTTCTTGGCAAACAGTGATAGAGATTGATCTTCTAACTGTTCAAGCTCTTCCATTGTATAGAACTCTTCGTCACCACTGGTAGAAGCAGTCTGACCCATCTCAGGTACAACAAATTCCTGAGTAGTCTTAGAAGGAACAACAACATCCTTCTTCTTTTCTTCCAGTACAGGTGACTCAACAACTAGAGCTCTCGAATGGTTCTGTGTTTTACCCCAGCCATATCTCTGTTTACTCTGAACTTGCTCCAGTTCATAAGTTTTCAAAACTCCGTAGAGTCTTTCCAGAGAAATCTCATTCAGATCTCTGCTTTCCCTTATGGCAGTGATTCTGTGTTCCAGATGTTCAGGAAGGGTTAAGAGAAACTTCATGTTGACCTCTTTCTTGTCGTAGAATTTCCCATTCAGATTTAAATTATTTATCAAATTATTAAGTCTGATAAATACTTCTGAAATCCCTTCACCGGGATGAGAACCAAACTGTTCATACTGAGCCATCAGTATCTCTTTCTTGTTTTCCCTAACTTCCTCTGAGCCTTCATTGATAATCTCTAACGTATCCCAGATTTGCTTGGCGTTCTTACAATTTACAACAGCATTGTACATCACTGGATCTAGAGATTCAACCAAAATTAGTTGAAGAGCATCATCTAAATTCATCTGTTCACTCTCTTCATCTGTGAACTCAGAAAGTTCTTTCGGAATGACCTGATGAGGTATCAACACACCATCCTCTTCGTGTGCTAATATGACCTTCATAGGAGTAGTAACACCATTGTCTAAAATCCCAATGTATTTTCTGTTCGTAGTTCGAAGGAATAGGAACATGTGCCTCTTCCATAGGCCAAAGTGTTCCTGGCTGAACGGTGGGATTTTGATGCTACTGATCTTTTGTGTACTCATGTTTAAGGATTTGAAATGAATAGTGTTTGGATGAGATTTGAATTTTTGAAAGAAAAATATTTTAAATTAAAATTAATTTTTGGAATAAAATTAATTCGAATAAAAAATATTTGGACGTTACAGAGTGTGTATAGGATCTGATACGGAAAAATGGTATCAACCGCTCTGATGCCAATTGTTAGG